>NC_056582.1:6062713-6362713 GCF_018340385.1 Cyprinus carpio | reverse complement strand
AAAAAGATGAATTTTTGAGCAAGTTGCTACATGCATTGTTATATGTTCTAGTTTATTGTTACACCAGACATATATAAAATAAGTCACTGTCACTCATTTCAGCACAAGTATGCCACAGATTTCCCTACTATGCACAAAATCAGTGCTGAATACCTGCGCTGTTTACAAAATTAATTTTGCATTATGGCTAGAATTTTATTAAAATAGATGTATGTATTTTCTGTTGATCATATCATCAAATGATAATCAAATCATGATCAAATGATAAAAAAAAGAAAAGAAAAGAAAAGAAAATAAAAGAAAAGAAAAGAAAAGAAAAGAAAAGAAAAGAAAAGAAAAGAAAAGAAAAGAAAAGAAAAGAAAAGAAAAACAGTTGTGGACTGATGCTATACAGTCTCAGTTAAAGTAGAGCAGGTTGTGAGAGTCTGCTGTATCCTACAAAAAAAAAAAAGGTTAGCCTGAATACACTGCAAGTTGCTTTGGATAAAAGCGTCTGCTAAATGAAAATGTAAATAACAGTAACTGCATAATTTATTCATACTACTGTACAGTGCATGCTGGGAACTCACAAAGCATTAACATTTCAGCAATATGAAATTCTTTGTACAGACTAACATCTGGGGTAATTCTGTTGGTCTGACAAGGGTTTTTAAGTAGTTTCAAGAAAACTGCATTTCTTAGTATTTGAGACTCAAAAGGTTACGTAAACTAAAAAATATGCAGTTGCTTTATTTTACAGTCTAGGGTTAATGCAAATAAACAACACTATCACTGCACTGTTTGTTTTTTTTTTTTTTCATCTTTTGCTAACTTAACCTTTCCTGTCAAGTTACTTGAGGCTTTGGCAGCAAGTGGATTACTTTCAAGAATAGCAGCAATATTGTTTCACTAGATATTCATTAACTACACGATCAACAGGAGAAAATGGTTATTGAATTCATTCAATGCAATTCTTAAAAAAATTTCTAATTGTATTAGTTGGGCACCTTAAACGTTTTCTCCATTGCTCCTCACTAATGAAACCTCAGACAATGAACTTGTTCTTTTCTTTTTATCCAGCTCTACTGATTGACTTGTTGCGTTCATTGTAATCAGATCTCAGAGACAGACATACAATGATGAATTCAATATCTAAATGCAATTAGGAAATTTCATGAGCAGTTTTGTGCTGTAAATAGATCTGACACAGACATTCTGAAGTAGTCTGAAGCTATTACCTGACTTCGGTGAGTTAATTCAGTTTGTGAATAAGTTCTTTTAAATAAATGGACTGGCATGGACACTGAGTGATGTAAACTCTCTGTACAACATGTCTTGTTACTGCTTGTACTGGAAATACATTGCAAATTGTAATTTCTTAAAGTTTACATTCCCTGATTTCATGGGAAACCTTGCTGTGTGCCAACAGTAGATGTTATGAAAGCCTAATACATGTACAGTGGCCTTACAAAGTATTTGTACACTTAAAAGGACAGTTCACCCAGTTTCTCATGCTCATGTTGTTCCAAACTTGTATGATTTGCTTAGAATATTAATGTAGACTAACTATGAATAGGTAGAACTATGAGAATGGAATAATAGAATTTATTGCAGTGACCAAATATGAAACAAATCAAAGCTATCATTACAATCATTTAAGCATGCCTTTACATCAAATGGATTTTAAAATCAAAAGCGAGATCAAGAGTGTGTTTTTTAAACATTTGACTGGTATTGTAGATAAACACAGACTGACGAATTAGTTTTATGTGGCAAATAAACAGAGAACTTTTCAAGAATAATGAAGTTAATTAACATGTTATGCAAATGAGTTGTTAACCACACAACCAAACTGATGTTCTTTCAGTTGGACCGTGTCTCCCTGAGAAGTTTGGTTGTGTTTTGGTGAGTTTGTGTTGGGCTGATCTCACCACGCCTACACACCACATGCTAGTGCTCCCATCACAAACTCACACACGGCCCACTCTCAGTGCCAAAAACAGGAAACCCCTCGCTGTTGGGAAGCTACTTATCTCATAAAGTAATTAAACTATGTTCAAAATACCCTTTAAAAATATATTTAACTACTCTAAACATCACAATTTTTTTTTTTTTTTTTGGTGAGCAGTTTATTCAGCAAAGATGCATTAAATTTAAATTAAAATTGACAGTGAAGACATTTATAATATTATGAACAATTTCTATTTTTCAAATAAATGCTTTTCTTGTCAACTTTCTATTTGTCAAATAATCTTAAAAAAGTCTTAATTTAGTTTCCATAAAAATATGAAGCAGAACAACCATTTTCAGTATTGACAATAATAAGAAATTATTTCTGAAGAATCATGTGACATTGAAGACTGAAGAAATGATGCTGAAAATTCAGCTTTGCGTCACATGAATAAATTACATTTTAAAACATATTCAAATAGAAAACATTCACCCTAAATTGTCATGATTTTTTTTTACAGTATTTTGATGATGTAAATGCAGCGTTCAATCAATCAATCAATCAATCAATCAATTTATATGGGATTTAAATAGGTATAATCTATCTATCTATCTATCTATCTATCTATCTATCTATCTATCTATCTATCTATCTATCTATCTATCTATCCATGCATGCATTCATTTTTATGTATTGTTTTATTTATGTATTTTATACTAAACAAAACCTACACATACCTAAACAAAAAAGTGTGGATGTTGTGCAAGGGGAAAGGATACAAAGTAAGAGACAAAGCATGGACAGCGTGATGATGGAGAGGGTGATGAGGAGGGGTGTTGTGGTCTCACAGCCTGTCTTTTAAAGAGGTTATAGCTGCGGTTAATCAGGAGCGGCTGGTGTAATGTGTGCCCGCTGTGAGGGCTGTCTGTGGGGGGTGAACTCCTCTGATTGCCCCCTTTCATTAGGCTGTCAGAACACACCGGAGGACCACAAACACACAGCTCCACCTCGACCACAGAGGTCAAACGCTCGCACACATGCACATATACACGCAGTCATCCATCTCAACACTCACGGGGTCCGACAGCTCCTCTCAGCCCATCAATAGCGGTCGTCAGCTCAAGTTTATTTTGTCTTGAAACTCTTCAACCTGTTTTGAGTCCGTTTGTCCTCCTCGGTTGTTCTCGCTGTATCTGTTGAGACAAAACGATCACTCTTCTACCTCACGGATGTCACTCATGGATGAACTGAGTGACTTTTGTCTAATGCAAGACACTTTTGAACTTCCTCCCTCACTGAGTGAAAAAAAAAAACATAACGTCCATTAGATGAAGACTGAAGACACCCATCCTCAGAGATGCAATGCTGTGGGGCTCAAAAGAAGAAAAAAAAAATACAATAGTTTTTAAAAACATTTTTGTGAGAAATTGCTTGAAGACAGTCAATCAGTCATGTGATTTTTTTTAAACAACATTTTTTTTTTTTTGTGGAAACTGTGATAACTCCTTTTCTAGGCTTAATTTAATGAATAGAAGTTCAAAAGAACTGATTCTTTTGTAACATTATTAATGTTGATCAATTCAATTTGTCCTTGCTGAATAAAAGTCTTATTTTCTTTTAACAATTCTGTACCTATTACTTTTTTCTTTTTCTTTTTTTTAATCTAAAAATCTTATCTAAATACACTGATTTTTTTTTTTTTTTTTTTCTCTTGTCAGTCAAAAAGTATTAAGTACTGATTTTTTGCCAGATTTGTCATAGTGAGCTGAATATCCAGGTAAGTTTTACCAGAAGGATAGTCTTTTCTATATTTTACCCAAGGACAACTAAAGGCACTACAAAATTCATGGCATAGTGATTTAAATGGCATTTTTAATGAGGCATAACTAACTCCCTTGTGTAATTGGCCCACCCGTTCATACAGTATGCAGATAGCTTCTTGCTTAGTTTGTTGTTTATCCTAGATTTCACTAATTGACCTATAGCACCATTTATCATGCAAGGATAATCAACGGGAAATTACATCTGAAATGGGGAGGGGGTGAAACTGATAACACAATACAGCGTATCGCTTCTGTTTACTTGATTTAAAGGTATGGGAAAATAATCTCACAGATCTCCACCCAAAACAACATAACATGCCACTATTTTATACTCTGCTGTCACCCTGGTCATTAGAATCATAAAGTGATCCATGGACAGTCAGGTGGTATAATGATTAGTTACTATAATCAGTGAGTTGGCAGAGTGTTGGTTGTTTGGATCCGTGCTTGTTGGCAGGTTGGTAATGTAGTGTGTGTCTCCGACGGCCTTCCAGAAACAGCTTGCTCAATAATTACTGGGCCATTACTGTTCACTTCATGGCTTTGTCTACTGTGCGCTTGATTGCAACCTCTGTTACGCCTGTCCACACTGATCTTCCCCACAGTCCAGCTGACCTGGTGTTTAGGAAATAACTGGCCCTGACAATATAACTGATTTTTAATTGTGTTATTCTGGCAAGCATTTCACATTTCGTGTACTTACTTCTGACTTTCTGTTCCATCTGTGGCCTAAGAGCACAACTGAAAAAAAAATAACAACCGAAAAGTAAATTTTTTTTAAATCTAAGTCCAACAACAATTACAATTTAGGATCTTGAACCTTTTTTTTTTTTAAATCATCATATTCCTTTTCTGTTTATGGGCATTTTATGTACCTCTTTCTTTCATTTTTAATACAGTATAATTATGACATTTTTATATAAAAATTATTGTCTTAGCAAATAATTCTTTAATCGAACATTCAGTATACATTTTATTTAAAAAAAAATATATATACCAGTTTTTTTTTCCATCACAGCCAATATTTTACCACCATTTTAATAAACTTTTCTTCAAAATTTGTATTGCGTTAGAAGAAAACAAGAATGAAGAAAACAAAGAATATATACAGAATATATATATATATATAAATGTAGGATGTTAGCTATAAAAATAGCTATTTAAAAAGTTTGGGGTGATTGATTGATTGATTGGTTGACTGATTGATTGATTGATTGATTGATTGATTGATTGATTGATTGATCAATTAATTGATTTGTGTTGTTTTAACATTAATAAGAAATGTTTCTTGAGCACAAAATCAGCATATCATAATGAATTCTGAAAGATCACGTGACACTGAAGACTGGAGAAATTATGCTCAAAAAATCAGGAATTAAATAAATTATAAAATAAATGAAAATAGAAAACAGTTACTTGAAAAAAATAATAATAATACAAGTTTGCAATATTACTGCTTTACTGTATTTTGTCAATGCAAATAAAAGCAGCCTTTATATAAAGAGCTGTTTTCCCCCTCCTCAAAATGATCGATTGATATTATGACTTCAAACTCTCGAATACCATAATAAACACAATATGCTTTCAGTCCCAAATGTGCTGTGAGATGATTGCGCATGGAACACAAAGGGCCTTTATCATTGCTTTTGCCTGAGGGAGGTTTGAAAGTCAGTTTGTAGAGATCGAAAGAGAAAAGCTGAATATGTCTTCCATCTACTGTTCCGTCTGTCTTCGGCTCAGCAGATGAGGACAAGATGCATTAGATGTGCCATTGAATCATGCACAATATTTGATCAGAAATTGCAGGCAGCGGATTTTACTTCTCGGCAGCGGTCTCTATGAGCCTGAATGATCCCTGAAGTAGATAGTGATCAAAGCTAGTGTGGCTCGGGCTGAATGGAAGGCTTTTGTGTGGCAGAAGGACGTTGGTGGCGTCTGATAGAGGCCATGGTGAATGACACTGAATCCCTTGATCAAGCTCCATTTCAGCCTCATCACAACGAGTGCTGCGCAATTCTCTGCTCTGAAACTTGTCTCCCCATAATAACGCAAAATCCACTACATTTGTATTTATGACTACACGTGCAGTTGGTGTCTTTCTGCAGTTGTACCCAGGGCTACATATGAATTTCAGTAGTTCGTCCGGCCACGCTAGAGTAGGGTTGTTTTTTATTGATGACTGTTATTGATGTCAAAGTGTAGGTGGTGCTCTGGGCTCACAATGAACTCCCATCTGATCATGGGAGAGATGTTTGACCTACAGTAGTGGTTAGCTCATACTGCTTTGCTTATAAAGGAAACATTTCTAAATACATAATGTTTTTATTTATTTATTTATTTATTTATTTATTTATTTATTTTTCTATCCTCTTAAGACCCTGCGGCCTCATATGAGGAAATTATATTTTTGTGAATTTCTCTAAGACTGTACATGCCACAGTTTTAAGTCTGGATGTCCTGTACAGAGCCCATTCAAGGCTTTTCAGAGATACCAAATGATTTGATGTTTCACCATGACTACTCCCTCTCCTTGATCATCAAAAATGTCTGAAATCTATTTAGTGACACTCTTATGGAAATATGATAATATTTTGTAATTATCATTTAAATCTGTCTAATTTTTAAATTGTGTGTCATAAATCAACATCACAGAAAAATGTTATGGGGTTTCAAATCAAAATATGACTCTCTGTTACGAAACAGGACGTTGATTTCATACATGTCCTTATATGAGGACACCGGGACTAAAAGCATTTTTATTATGCATTTTTGGAGACATAAACAAACAAATAGGGAAAGAAATTATATTTCAATATTCTATATTATTATGAAAATCTTGTCAATTATTACTCCCATTATTAAACTTCTTTTTTTCATTACATGTTGCCCCCAAAACACATTAATATGCAAATTAGATTTAGTTTATAGATACATTGTATATAATGAGAAAATCAGTGTATGGTAATTTTACAAACATTTTGCAGAAGTAAAAATTGTATATTGAATCATTCTGTTATAACATAGTTGAGAATCATCTTTATACAAAGTTTGGTAAAAAAAAAAAAAAAAAAATCTTGAAAAGTAAAAATGTATTGGTGATTTAAAAATTCAGTTGTTTTTGCCTATGCATGTTCATACATCTCTTCATCATTTTAAAAAAAAAAATTACTCACAAAACATAAAAACTTGAAAAAAAAATATCTTTTTTTTTATTTAATTTTATTTATTTATTTATTTTTTACATTATTTTTAATGCTCTAAACAATGTAAAGACATGGAAAAACTTTTTTTTTTTTCCTAAAACTTTTTTATCAGGTCTTACTATTGTAATAATTTCCTAACCTTTCTCTACTGGAAAGTAGAGAATCCTAACTTGTGGTCGGAGTGTGACACCAAAATAAAAGAGGTATGGTTTAATGTAAAAATTAAGGAAAAAAAAGTACACACACACACATATATATATATATACTTAGTATTATAAAACGAATGATATATTTCTATATTACTGTTAATTATTATTATGGAATATGCAAGATTTGATTTTACAGTACAATTATTATAGTTATAGATTTCTGTGTTGGTGTGTTTAATATTTAGAATATTTTAAATGGAATATTTATTTTTCTATATCTTCTTGTATAGTCATATTGAATGGGATCAAAAAGTAGAGAGACATTTAATGAATGAATGAATGAATGAAAATACTACTACTACTAATAATAATAAATATATATAGTCTATATGGGAACATTTGTTACCTAATCAAATTAAAATCAACATATTCTTTGAAATCAAGGTCTACACTGTTGTCAGTAATAAATATCAGTCTTTTTGTTCATATGAATTGGAAAAGAAGTAAGAAAATGAGAAAATCTGAACATTAAATTAAATAAAATTTTAAATATATATATATATATATATATATATATATATATATATATATATATATATATATATATATATATATATATATATATATATATATATGCAGCACAGTACATGCTGCGTGTAGTGTGCTAATACATATATGTATATGTACTGTACTCATTCACTCCATGGCATTCACTTTATGCCACATTAGAGGGCAACAAGTCCCAACTCTTATTAAGAGATCATCTTAGACTCATCAGTTCATATAATGTTATAGATTTTATTGCATGTTAAATTTCTCATTGCTTACTGTAATATGCTTTATGGTGTTCAAGAGCGAGAATGTGATCCATTTATGATACCTGGATATTGAGAAAAAGCTGTCGGAAGATGTGCACAATGTTTTCAGTTGTAAAGCAACTGAACAAAACCGGAGTGTGACACAGATAGAGGAGTTAGTCAAGCAAATGATTGGGGTTCATGTCACAGTCCTCTTGGATGATAACCACCATCTCCTTCAGATGACTTTCTTATGCTAAGGTCTCTCTCTCTCACCTGCTGCATGTACTGTGCTAATTAATATGGCCACTGCAGCGTGTAATTGGTCCTTTTTTTTCTTATGAAACCTTGCTTTTAGTGAGGTTTCTCTGGTTCAACCTGAGGTGGAAGGTGTTGGAAGTGTTCTTCTTCTATGAAGTGTTGTTACCACCTGCACTGCTACTTCTGAGTGGTGAACAAGTTCCTCTGGTCTGGAGTACATGATTCAGTGGGCTTCATTTAGTTCACTGCATCTCAACTTCTATAACACTAAATGCATGGTTTATGCCAGCATATGTATATACTTACAAGGGCTTAGTACTTAGTATTTGAATTGATACAGAAATCAGATACAGCAATCTTAAACCACGTTCAGCATACTGTATTTTATATGAAGTGGGATGAAGGGTCTGAATTTGCCTTTGCAGTAACAGAGCAGTATCATTAATGTGTGATGCTGTGAGTATTTGGGTATGGATGAACAAAAAGACAAGGCACTTGTCCGGACATGGTGCAACCATTGGAACTGCACACATGCTCAGAATGAGAGAGCGCCAAAGAAATCAAAATCAATCTGTGCATCTTTTTTCTGATCCAGAAGGCCTGGCCTTTCCTCCCCTCTCCCGAGAGACATTGCCAATTCACTTTTGAGATACTTTACTTTCCCTTGCTGCTTTAATTTAATCTGTGGCAAATTTATTCACCAATCCTTCGTGAAAGTGATGGAGGACATTTTAGATGGATTACAGTTATTTGGCTCCTTCCTGCACTTTTGACAAAAGTATTTTTATGATACTACTTTTGCAATTTGAAAATGTTATGTCACTAATGCACTACTTAATTCTGCACTACTGTATACTGGATACTACTAACAAAGCAATTTATATGAATTTTGTTCTTCAGGAAGAAAACCTTTTTGGCTTGAGATACTTTACACTTGGCCTAAATCGAATAATCAGATATAAAATCTCATAAGTCTTGTTTTATGGTGAATTGATTATGTTTTTAAGCTTGATTTAGCAATAATTCATTCAGATATTCAACTGAAAACACCATCTTTGCAATTCACCCAGACCAGGGTTTTCCAAATTAATGTTTGCTATTTTTGTCCCTCCACGGAAAGTCCATTATACCAAAATGTTCATGCATTAAAAAAAAAAAATAAAATAATAATAATAATAAAATGACATAGTTAAAGTAATCCGTATGAATCAAGCTGGTTCATTTTTAACAAATTTAATATAGAAATGTATTTACATACAATCATTGATCAAAGCACATGGTAAACTGTACTTAACATAAATCTTTAAGGTTTCATTAAAAATATGTTAATTTGTGTTTAGAAGATGAAGAATTATGGATTTAAAACTACATGAGGGTGAGTAATTGATGGCAGGATTTTCTTTTTTGGGTTAACTAGCATGCTAATAATACAGTATTCTTATTTATTTATTTGCACTTCATTGTTCAAAAAAAAAGCCCTGTATTTGATATTCGCCCATACCAGGTTTTCCAAACTGGGGTTTGCAAACCACTGGGTGATTGTGAGTTGATGAAAATCACTTTAATTAATTTTAGCATAAAATTTACCCTCATGCCATCCAAAATGATGATGAGTTTGTTTCCGCATCGGAACAGATTTGAAGAAATTTAGCGTTATATCACTTGCTAACCAATGGATCCACTGCAGTGAATGGGTGCTGCCAGAATGAGACCCCAAACAGCTGATAAAAAATAAAAATAAAAAAATAACCTCTCAATAATCCATAAGTAATCCACACAACTCCAGTCCAATCAATGTCTTATAAAGCAAAATAAAAAAAATAAATAAATAACAAAAAACAAAAACAAATGCATATTTGTAAGAAACAAATTTAAACTATTAGTTCTGGCCAAAAGTTAGTTACATTACAACATTAGTTGTTAATCCATAATCAAACTATTCCCTGTTGTCTTCTCACACTAAAATCCACCCACAGATTTGTTTAGAACTACTTTGGATGATGATTATTATTATTATTATTATTTTTTCACTGAATTTCACCTCAGAAGAATTTAGTAAAACAGCTGTTTATTACTATAGGGCTGTTTCTAACTACTGGCAGAGCAGGCAGTTGACCTCTGCATTATGAAGGGCCTTCATAACTACCACAAGTACAATATGTTGCATGTTTACATTGGGCACTCCCCACCAGGTACAATATTATGATTGTTTGCATCTTGTTTTTAAGCACGTAAATAAAAATGTACTTATTCTAATAAAGTTATATTGTAATGTACTCATTCTAATATATTTAAATCATCTTAACATTGCTGGTAGGTTATCATTGTATAAATCAACACACTCTCTACATTTAAAAAAATACACAGATTCACTGTTAATAGAGTAACAGACTCTCTCTCTCTCTCTCTCTCTCTCTCTCTCTCTCTCTCTCTCTCTCTCTCTCTCTCTCTCTCTCTCTCTCTCTCTCTATCTATCTCCCTCTCTCTCATAAATGAACATTTGATAAATGAACAGAATAGCGGAGACCACTAAACTTCAAGCTAACCAGTGTTTTCAGAAAGCAAGCACATTTATCCACAGTGGAGAGAGCATCTCGTGGCCAGAAATATTGTGATAAATCGGCACATTGATTTATCATCCCACCTCTAGTGCACATGGTTGCCAGGTTGACAAAAACAAGTAAGACACTTAGCAGATATTTCCGTATTGGGCAAGTGGGAAGCTCTGTTTCCAGGATTACGTCTCTTTATATCATTTATATTGTGTTCCTCTGCGGCCAGATTAAACCTTGTTGTAGCCTATATATTATGCTCTATTCATATTTTTTTAGAAACCTTGACCTTTTCTACTCCATTTTAAATGCTGCTCTTGTATTCAAATCAAGCACGGTCTACTTCAGCGCACGTGCCGCGATATCGATACAGGGACAGGCTGTATCGATACTCGTATCATCAAATCTCTGTGACACATTGTCGTATCGATATATCGAACACAGCACAACTTATTATGGATAGGAGACTCGTGTTTTAGCTGGAGGCAATGGTTTGAAGTTAAAATGCCTTAATGAGGTTAATTGTAAGAATGGAGTCATGTTGATTGCTTGTGGATTATTGTGATGTTTTTATCAGCAGTTTGGACTCTTATTTTAATGACACCTATAACTGCAGAGGATCCATTGGTGAACAAGTGATGTAATGCAAAAACAAACTAATCTACAACTAGGATGGCCTGAGGGTGAGTACATTTTCAGGGAATGTTCAGTTTTTGTTGAACTTTTCCTTTAACCAGCATTATAGAACCGTGAACTTGTGGATGTGTTGAAGCATTAGCTCAAAAACCTCAAGGAGAACTTTCAGTAATTATTTTAGGTCAAAGGGATTCGGCTTACAATAAAGTTTGGCAATCCCCGATGAGCACCTGGGAAATTGAACAAGAACAAAAACTTATTTGAAATTCTCGTCCCTTTGAAATTGTTTCTCGCAAGCTAACCCTTTGAAAATTGATGCAAGTTCCACCACGAGGCCATTGGGACAGACGGTGACAAAGAATGGACATCATGGCGGGATGCAGAACCTGCGGGGTGATGTAGACGAAGTGGGTTATCTCACCCGTCTGGAGGATGAGCATAAAGCATCCAGACGGCAGCGGCAGGCAGTCGCAGAGGCACCAGGGCAGATTGCCGTCGCATGGGGAGACGTAATGCTTCCGTTGTGCTAAATAAATTCCAGGAGTATTAAGCCTCCACTGTGTGTGTATGCCTCTGATAAGCTGATCATAAATGGAGGGATTTATGATAGCATGTTAGGCAGCTGCATTTGTTCATTCAACTATTATTTAGGATACGAAGGGAAGGGTGGGCATAGAGCAAGGAAATGGGTTTGAGGGTTTTTCGCATGTAAAACTACAGCAGCAGGAGGTAACGTTTAACATAACAGGGAATAGAAATGCAACAGTTTATTTGAAGCTCTCTGCATTTATGGTTAGAGAGAAAAGGGAAGATCTCAAATGATCCAGATTTCCGTTTCAGATTTGTTAGCAGCCAGACAAACGTTATAATGTAAATCAACTTGTAATCCGCCACCTTATTACCACCTCAGGCTCACAGGAAGTGTGCAGACTCTTTCGTTATTGATTTATTGAGTGCTACAGGGAATGGTGAGACTGGGCCGCTTTAGGTTTTTGTTGTTTTGTGGCATTGACAGTACAGATTAGTGTTGGCCTGCCTGAATATGGGAGGGAAATTGTGGGATCATGGAGAGGAAGGGGAAGCTGCTTGCTAACCTGCAAGCCATCTTAAAGGGTTAGTTCACCCAAAAATGAAAATTCTGTCATTAATTATGCTATATAGACAGCAACTGAACTGTTCCCAATTCCAGAAACGTAGCAAGGAGATCTGTAAAATAATCCACGTGACATCAGTGGTTCATCCGCAATTATACGAAGCTACGAGAATATTTTTTGTGCGCAAAAGAAAAAAAAAACATACAAACAAACAAGCAAAAACATTTATTTAACAATTTGTCATTTTGCATCATGCCAATACGCTGTTTCCATTCAGATCAAATCATAGCAATGTAGCAAACAGATCCGGCATGACGCAGCTGACATAGAACAGCATACGTCCAGCTGATATTCTCCAAAATGGCACCAGGGTGATGTGGAGAAGACAAACTGTTGAATAAAGTCATTATTTTTTTTTCTTTTGAGCACAAAAAGTATTCTCGTAGCTTCGTATAATTGCGGATGAACCACTGATGCCACATGGATTATTTTACAGATCTCCTTGCTACGTTTCTGGACTTGGGAACATTTCAGTTGCATTGCTGTCTATGCTGTCTCTGCAGCTCTCAGATTTCATCAAAAATATCTTAATTTGTGTTCCAAAGAGGAACAAAGGTCTTATGAGTTTGAAACGACATGAGGGTGAGTAATTAATGACAGAATTTTCATTTTTGGGTGAACTAACCCTTTAAAATGTCCTCTAACATTGACAACTACAGTGTGAAACTGAAATAATACATTTATTTATTTATTTTTTTTTATTTTTTTTTTGCAGTGGTCTTGTTATTATAATTCATTCTCCATCATCTCACAAGGTACTTAGAGAAATATGTTTTTTTTTTTTTTTTTTTTTTTTTTTTTTTTTTGTGGATTTTAACAGATAGAGACAAAAGTAGTACTGGGCTACTTTTGTAAAATGCTTTATGGCAGATGTGACAGTGTGCGTAATTGTTATTGCTTCCTGTCTAACACTGTTAAAGTGAAAAGGTTTTTTTTTTTTTTTTTTTTTTACAACTCATTCTTTCACACCTGACAAATTAATATTTCCATGAATAGGTCCATATAGATTTTCCTACCTTTGATGAGACCTCATTAAGAGACCATTTAAGAATGTCATATATTTAAGAATGTCATATTAAAGTACATATAAAATAATTAAAAAAAAAAAAAAAATTGGCAGACTCCTTCACTCATTCACACGTTGTAAATCAACTCACACATAATGCTTTAGAAGACTTATAATATGACACATAAAGGCTGGAATATGCTAAATTGACTTTTCAATTCTGAACAGATTTTAAAATCACAAACTTACCGACTTTTTACTTTTACTTTGTAAATGGTTATAGAGGAAAAACAAGACATCATACACTAAAAGACTGAGGATCAGATTTCAGGTTGTTCCAAACACAACAAACTCACTAGGACACGTATTACAGATGAAAACAAAATGCGTTTGACTGAAAATATTAAACATGCTTATTATCCCCAGACTGGATGAAATCTTAAAGGGGTCATATGATGCTGCTAAAAATAACATTATTTTGTGTATTTGGTGTAATGAAATGTGTTTATACAGTTTAAGGTTAAAAAAAAACATAATTTTTCACATACTGTACATTATTGTTTCTCCTCTATGCCCCGCCTTCTGAAACGCACCGATTTTTACAAGGCTCATCGCGCTGAAAAGCGAGGTGTGCTGTGATTGGCCAGCTATCCAGCACATTGTGATTGGCCGAATGCCTCAAGCGTGTGATGGAAATGTTACGCCTCTTAACATATTGTGATGCCTTGTCCGGCCGGAGCGACGAAACCCAGTTTTTGGGACAGCATTGAAAGTTTTACTGTCACTGAGATACTCTCATAACCGTTGGGGTTCGTAAAACTCTTTATGAATCTTTCATCGCTTAATATTTGATAATGAGAGCCGTGTGGCTTTGACCTGCGTAATTACTGGCTGAATATTCAAGGGTCCTGAATCTGAATTGCAATCAGCCATGCCAATGGCACTGACAGCTCTGGTTAGGAGTGTTTTATGGTGGCGGAGGCGCACAGGCGCAGATGGCCACTAGGTCGAGGATGAGTCCCCCATGGGGAATGGGCACAGGCAGAGGGCCAATCATTAGGATGGTCAACAGCTGTTGGCGTCTTGGCACGCTGTCAGTTCGGGGCAACCTTTTGGCCCCGGCCGTGCAGGGAGCATGCAAATAAGAGTGCCGGCTTCTTGCCGTCTTCCACATTCGGGTTTCTGTTTTCCTCCCCTTCCTTCTGTGTGGAGATGAGGTCAATGTGGCATAATCACTTACATGCGAGCAATACACACCCCAACAGTGAGCAGCACAGATCACAAAACACAGATGTTGACATCCCTCCCTCTCTTTTCTCATTGCCACCGCCTGATTGCCCCTTCAGTGAAGGATATTGTGTGTGAATCAAGGAGTTCATTTCTGGGGCCTGGTAGGCCATTAATTCAAATCTGCACTCTAATGAGTGAGTTTCAGTAATGGAGCAGCTCAGCATGTTATGATGCGACGGCCGGCACACAACGCAATTATGTCATCATGGATTAGACCTGTGTTCAGCCAATCAATGCCCATGAGCTCGGCCGTTTAGGGCTCCCAATAAACAAATAGTCTAGCGCCTGCCAGTTCCAATGAACTACATTTAATTCTGAGACCGGGTCGCCTGTGTACGCGCATAGAGACTGTGTATGTCCATATACCGGTATATTTTTCAGACTAGGTGTTTTGTTTAGCATCTTTGGATGAGTAGTGGGGTAATTGGTATCTTATTCATTAAAAAATAAAAAATAAAAAAATTGCAAATAAAGAGAAAAAATGGCTTAACAAAATAGCACTGCTTCATTTAGAGCATGGATGCCCAATTGAAGATCTGAAGATCTGCCTGCATGTAGTTCAAGTTCAGTCCAGTAAGGGTCTGCTTGAAGTTAAATACCTTATTCAAAAAGGCACTGATAATGGCTTCAAAACCAATAACAGATAACAAATAATTCTGCCAAATAATATTCGGCTGCCTCTCTGTGCATCTCTAAGAAATCAGAGCTTGGCAAGAGTAATATCAACTAAAATACTACACACACACTACTATTTGTCTATTTAAATTACAATGATTTAAACCTTGTATGATATGATACATGAATCAATGGAATAAGCACAGCACGATCGCCAATCAAACAGCCGCGTTGCATTCTCTGCGCATCTCCGTCTCTCAAAAACCAAACCAGTTCTCTTTCAAGAGTAGGCTAACAATCACCTTAGATATATACTTTTTCTACTAGGCCTACACGTTTGCTTCTTTATGTTTTGCTGGTATGTGTGGCACATGCACATTTGTTAAGTAAAGTACAAAAAAAAAAAAATCTTGCTTAAAAAGTTCTGCGTAATGAAATTGTGCGCCTTGTATTAATTCAGTCATGTTCAAATGATCACTAAACGTTTGTCATGAAATCACTCTGTTTGTATGATAAAAATATTTTTTAGAAATTATGAATTTGATATTTTAGAACATATTCATAAAATTGAGTAACATTTTTATTTCATTTTGTAAATTACTGAAAGCACTTCTCCCAAATTCCTCTTGATCACATTCCAGAGGTTTGCAGTGGGGTTCAGGTCTGGAGATTGCTGGCCATGACAGGGTCTTGATCTGGTAGTCCTGCATCCACACCTTGATTGAGCCTTGCTGAAGCACCCCCAGATCATCACAGATCCTCCACCAAATTTCACAGTGGGTGCGAGACACTGTGGCTTGTAGGCCTCTCCAGGTGTCTGTCTAACCATTAGACAATCAGGTGTTGAGCAAAGCTGAAAATTGGAGTCATCAGAGAAGGTACAATCCTTACGGTCTTTTGCAAACCTCAGCTTGGCTCTTATTTGCTCCTCATTGATGAAGGTTTTTTTTTCTAGCTTTGCACAACTTCAGCATTACCCCTAGGAGCCTGTTTCAAACCATCCTTGCCATGCACTTCACCCAGCTGCCATTTGCCATTCTTTTTGCATGTCGCTTAATGTCATCCTATGGTTGTTGAGTGACATTCAAATAAGTTGGTGGTCATCCCAGTCAGTGGAGAGTCATTTTTGCTCTCTGCCAGTCTGTAGCTTTGTTGTCCCCAATATCTACAGCTTGACATCTTCTTATGAACCACTGTCTTTGAAATTTTAAGAATGGAAACCAGAATTGAGCCCTTCTATTCCTTTTCTTCTATTCTATTCTTTTCTTTTTCAACTCTTTTGGCATGGTCAGTAGTTATTATTTGATTCTGATTACTTTTGATGTACTACAAACACTGTTTCTGCCATACAGCTGGTCCTATTGCAAAAGCATATAGTGATAACTACAGCAGTGCTTTTTTTAAATACTTTTCCTTGTTAAATACGATTTGTTTGAGGTAATCACCTAATCAGTACTTCATTAAGCAGAATAAGGTGTGCCTGTGTTGGAACTCAACAGACACTGGAATGGAATGGCTGCTATACATGTAGAGATGCTGAATTAAGGAAAAAATGGGAGTGGTCATTTTTTATTTTCCATAGCTGTATGTAATATGCACTGCAATCAGAGAAATGCAAATTACACATCACTGTTTCAGTCAATGATTTCTTTGCCAAAACTGCAAATGGTTGTTTCAGCCACATCTTTTTGGTTGCTGAAATTTAAGTGCATCACTAAGAGTTTCAAATTCGTACCTGTGACAACATTTTTGCAAAATGCTACTATATTTCTGCTTGCATGGTTCGTGGCACTTGCAGAGTGAAATGTCCTGTAAGTGGTGCTAAAAGCAAGTTCAGTTTTATCTGAAACAGATGAACATAAGCATTGCAATGTTTTTGTATGTTGTTGTTGTTGTACGCATTGTGGCATGTCCTGTTAGTGATGCTAAAAGGATAATACTCTCATATTTTAAAATACTGTATAACATACAATAAACGCATTTGCTAAAGCCACCATGCCATCTTGCTTCTATAAGTCTTTGAGCTTTTTGACCCATGTTTTACCTGTACCTGAGCACGCCGCATCGCAAGTGTAATGCTTTACCAGGTGTGCTACTAAGTTTACTGTGTTGGAAAACCCATACATATGGAGCTAGATATGAGATGCAAACATCAAAATGTATTAGTTTAACAAATCATGCACAAAAGTGTTTTGAGGTCTTAACATAAAATTGAAAAAAGGAACTGTGCTAAAGTAAGTCTTTATTAATTGATCAATTGATATTAATTGATATTGAAGTGTGGGACTGAACTGTGCCAAGAACCAATCTCAGAGTTTTATCAGTTGTGTATTGTTTGATTGTGAATGCAGCCGAGGGATGATACTCTGGGGGCAAAGCTTCCTTTGTGTGCGTGTATGAATGGAAGCATGCAGCTTTTGTAATATGGCCCTGTCATCCCACCTGCGTGTGTGTATTTGGATCTGACTCAGTGTGTGTGATGTGATGTTTCTCACTCTAGTTCAGCCAGACATAGCTTCAGGCCACAAGAATACTCATACACCCGTACACTCACCCACGCAAGGTGGATGTGGGTAAATCTGCGGGAGCAGACTGGCGGGATGAAATTGAATTTTTAGCCAGCGCTTCAGGCTGCCGAAGCCCCTCAGCAAATGGCAGCACTTGAAATCACACACTCGTAGTCTGGGGCAGGATGCTTCCTGAACTGTGTGTGTCTTTGTGTGTGTATAGTAGGAGCCAGGAATCTTAAGGAATTTAATAACTGGTTCAGATTTTTATTCTACCTAATGGTTTAAATGGTTTAATGGTTTCATTACTGAGTCATTTAGTACTATTGTTTATTATTCTACTGTTTAGTAGAATAACTGGGCCTAATGAACAAAAAAGCACGAAAAAAATCTTTTAGAAATCTGATTTAAAATGCATTTGTCATGTTCTTAGAAATGTATGCTTTGTATGCTCAGTTCTGGAAATGTTTTATATTGTTTTCAATACGATTTGTTGTTATTATTATTTTTGTTTTGACCCCGAAATTATACATAAGAAGATTCTAAAAATGAAGAGGGTGCTTTAAGACCCTCAAAATATGAATGTTTTGTTAGAAATAAATATGTACGTTTCATAAATTTGGCCTGTTTTTAAGAAATAATGAGTTATAAAGTCGAAGGAATTTAATTGAACACCATTTATTCCAATGGGGTTAGAACTGATAATTCTAAGATTTTATGTCATTATAAATCCCATACTATAATATATTAAAACAAGATTTCACATCAATTCATGTGTAATTTTAAATTTTAATTATTATTATTTTATCTTTTTTTTTTTTATCAGAGACAAGACAGTTGTACTACTTTGACTGTTTTCTTCTTCTTCTTCTTCTTCTTCTTCTTCTTCTTTTATATCCCCCAAGAAATGTTAACAAAGTTTTAGGTTCTAAAAATGAATTATATATATATATAAAAATATATAAATAAATATATATATATAAAAGCTTTACATTTTAACTGAAATTATAATCTATCAATAAATCTCTTTATAATAAAAATAATAATAATAATAATAATAATAATAATAATAATAATAATAATAATAATAATAAATAGATCCTGACAATAATAATATTATGTCATGCGCATTTTCTCACATAGTAATATTCTGATCACAGCTTCATTTGGCCAATGACAAGACCAGTCACACTGGAATGGGTGAATGCCAGTTCTTGCCAGTTTTTGTATGTAATATGAATCAGATGGTCAGTGAACAGACTCTGGGTGACGACCGACATTGATTCAGTCAGCTGGTGAGTCATTAGGTTGATTCAACCTAATAACCCATTAATTTGTGAGCTGGTTTTAAGTATTTTCAAGTGGTGAATTAAAAGGTGACTGATGTTACTTGGTTTGTGAGTTTGACCAAAAAGAAAAAAGAACACATCACTAAATATGAACATGTTCTTGTGTTGCCAAACCAAGTATGTGTTGTATGCTGGCTAGATGTAGTACAATACGGCATCACACACACACACACACACACACACACACACAAAAGGTAAGAATGATGAAAAAAGTAAGGGGTGGAGGAAGATACAAGTGAGAGAGATGGGCATTGGAAGAGCAGGACAGTTTGACATGAATGAAATCAAGTGGACACAATGTTGACAGACTACATGCAAGCCAAGAGTAAGATAGACAGACAATTGTGAGTGAAGGAAGAGAAAGAGCCTGGAATCCAATGGAAAGGTAAGAAAATAGAATGAAAGTCGAGGAAGAGAGACAGACGTTCTTCCTGAGCTGATGTGTCTTTGTCTGTGACTGGACTACCTGTGGCACTGATCAGAGGTTATCTGACATAACTCACATTGATAAGAAAGTATGTGTGATTCAGGGAGGCTGGAAGCGAGAGAAAGGAATGAAAAAAGGATGGTGGAAAAGCGAAGCAGTCAATCCTTTGGCTGTTGGTGCAGCGTTTAATGCATGAATAGACAGATGGAGTCTGTCAGTCGCCAAACCCACCTGACTGCAGCTGAAAATCCTCAGATGGGAAGCACGTGGACCATTCTTGGTGCACATTGCACGCAAAAATAAAAAGAACTTTCTGAAAGGAAAGCTTTAAAATGATTGGCTCAGATTATTGCGCTCTTTGTAAACTTGCCTGTGTTAGTAGTTGTTAGATATGCAAATCCATGGTATCAAGATGGATTTAAGAAGATTTAAGAAGATTAATTTATACATTCTTACCTTTTACCTTTTATATATATATATATATATATATATATATATATATATATATATTATATATATATATATATATATAATTTTTGTATTTTTTCAGAATTATTTGATGAATAGAAAGTTCAACAGAACAGCATTTGTTTATAATATATGCATATATGGATATTGAAGAGTTTTGTTTTGAAGTTATTAGCCACCTTGACCACAAATGTTCTGTTTCATTCTGAGAGCTATGCTTTTTTTTATTATTATTATTTATCCTTCCTGGACATCATATGAAACTCGAAACACATTACATAACTGTCAGATAGTTGTATCTTGTGAAAGTGGGTGGTTTTCGGTCAAAAACAAAAGCAGACTTTTATCATTTGTCAGAGGTCTGGCTACATGGAAATATCAGTTGACAGTTGTGTCTTTAGGTTTGAGAAATGAGATCGGTGTGTTTTTGTGAAGGTATAACAGTTCTGCACACCTGCTTTGGCTCTGTTACGCTGGCATAGAGCCACGATCACGAATGCACCTGTGTGCTTCAGCACAGAGAATGAAACTTTGAGTTTTACCCACTCTCCTTTCCGGAGACTGACCATTTTACAAGCCTGTGTGGGTGAGAGAGAGACAGGGCTGAGAGTTCACCCCTCAGATGGGAATGATTTATGTGTCATCATTGTTCAGAGCTGTGATCACACCTGCGTGAGAGCCAGAGAGACACAATACTGACAGGGAAAAAGATTCAGGTTTTGTCTCCAAAATGCCAGGTAGAGCATCTCACTGCTTTAAGGCTGATTTACACTTCTGCATCGGACATACGCCGTAGCCTCTACGCAGTAGGATGTGCGTCGGTTTCCATTTGTACTTCTGTGTCGTTTCCACGTCGACGTGCAATACACATGCAAACTGTTAGTCTGCAGTGTCCACTGCATGTTGCTTGTGTAAACCACAGACCACGGCAAAAGCTGAAGAAGATGCAGCTTGTCGGAGAAGCATCAGCCATGACGGAGAGCATTTATTTAAAACTACAAAAAAATAGACGACAACGGGACAGCAGAAGATGGCATTCTTTCAATCTCCACAGGGACTTGTACCATAGCAGAACAACTGTTTGTCATGGACAACAAAGTTATGTAATGCTACATTTTTGTAATAAATGATAAGACACTTGTTCTTTGCTTTGTTTTATTTTGCGACATTAAAACATATTAAAGTGCAAAACACACACACAAAACTCAAATACATACGGAGGGTGGGGTAGTAGACCAATCACAGCGCTTGCAGTCCACATAGATTTGATGCGCTGTGACATTTTTGTAGAGGTGCACGTCATGCTACACGGCAGGCTGCACGTACTACACACAACATACGGCGTAGCTATGGCATAGTTTTGACGCATAAGTATAAATCAGCCTAGTCTTCAAAGCTTCGTGTCACAGCCCTGAAGTTTTTAAAATCATTGTTTCAACAAAACAAATTTACTAGATGTTAGGATTTTTATTTATTTATTTATTTTTATTTATTTTTTAAATATAAATAATGGTTAGAGAGTTTGTCTCCTAAACCTAAGGTTGTGGGTTCGAATCTTGGTGCTGGCAATACCACGACTGAGGTGCCCTTGAGCAAAGCACTGAACCCCCAACTGCTCCCCGGGTGCCGCAGCATAAATGGCTGCTCCGGGTGTGTGTTCACTGCTGTGTGTGTGTGCACTTTGGATGGGTTAAATGCAGAGCACGAATTCTGAGTATGGGTCACCACACTTGGCTGAATGTCACGTCACTACTGTGCAAAAGTCTTAGGCAAGTTAGTATTTTCTCCCCAATGAATGGTGTTCAGCCAGTTATTTATATCTTTTGCTGTAATGTGTCAGTAGAAAATATCAGTTTGCATTTCCGAACATTTATTTTGCCATTAATTTTAATAATAATCTAGTAAGATTTTTGAATGCACAAGCAGTCTGACAACAGTCGGTGCTCCACATGGAGATCTAATCTCACCATCATTGAATCTGTCTGTGATTACATGAAGAAACAGATGATACTGAGACAAACTAAATCCAGAAGAACTGTAGCAACATCTTCAAGACATTTTAAGAAACCTGCCTCCAAAGCTACAGTACTGTGAGAAGTTTTAGGCACTTGTGTAAATATGCTGTGAGGTAAGGATGCTTTCAAAAATATTGTCATAAATGGATTTTATTTATCAATTAACTTCTATTAACTAAATCAGATCAATATTTGGTGTGACCAACCTTTGCATTGAAAACAGCTTTTGTGCAGGTACACTTGCACATTGTTTTTCAGGTAGCTTTGCAGGAAGGTTTCTTCAGGTTTCTTGGAGATACGACCACAGTTCTCCTGGATTTAGTTTGTCTATGAACTAAATCATAACATAAATACAAAATGCATGAATGACTTTTGATATAATTTATATTAATGTATGTATAAAACACCAAATCAGTTCTTCTATTTAACATTTTATTTAGGCAATTTAGTTGAATCAATGAATAACCAATGACAAACAAATCATACTCCCATTACAAGAGATTCATATGAACTGTAGAACTATTTTCTGACTTATTTACATTTACTTATTTACATATGAATATTTGCATTTAATTGCCCATATTCTAATTGAATATGTCATAACAGAAACACTATAAATGCAAATGTAATGATTTAATTCAGTTAACCTATAGGTTTTCATTAATGAAATTATGTCTGAAATGTCCATCTAATTCAACTAATAATATTAAATAATAAGCCCACTGATTACAATAAGTATTAAAATTAAAATGTACATTTGAAATGTTATCTTTTTACTTCAAAATAAAAATTGTAACTTTTATTCCACAACTCTAAAAAACGTTTATGCTCTACGCTCTCTCTCTCTCTTTCTAGTTTTTTTTTTCTTTTTCTTTCTTTCTTTTTTCTTCCTTAACTATGAAAAATGTTGTCTTAAGTTTAAGGTGTAGTGGCAAAGTCTTCATTTTATGAATAATCTGGAAGCAACAGTAAAATATTCATGGCACTTTTAAGATCATTGCTAAGTTTTGAGTCTGAATCTGGAGGTTAGTATTTTACAGGAAAAGTTCTTGCAAGTTTGAGCTATTACCTTCCAAACGGTGTATATATGTGTGGATATAATGGTGGAAAAAGTGTGTCTTTAGATGTTTGTCTAGTCTTTCTCAGGTAAAATCTTAAGCTTGGCCCTCTCGCTTCTTTTTATTCTTATATTTCCTTCAAGTAACATTTTGTGAGCAATTTTATATTTACGCTGTACCTGCCTTAAAGTGTGAGCTCAGGTAATATAATGCTTTCCTGTCGCCTGACAGAGAGAGTTTATTTTATTTTGTTTTCCTGAGCTGTAGCAATTCATGGTGGAATAAACCCAGGGATGCTGATATTTTCAGCACGGTGATCTGAATATGTTCTTTGAACATTTAATAGACTTAGCAATTAATGCAAATTTCTTGCACAGCCAGCAGATCTGCCAGAGAGATCCTGAATTGCTGTGAGCTTGTTGTCCAACCCACAATGCACCTCTTGTGTTGTTACCAAAAAACAGAAAGACAAAAACCAAATAAACAGTTTATGAGACATGAGTGTTGAATTTTCAAGTACGTTTATAAGTGAATGTGTTGTAGAGAGAGTGAGGCAGAGAACAAGAGCGCAAAAGGGACTGATTTAAAGGCATACTCCCCTTAAAAAACCAAAATCCAAATTTTCCAACAAAAGAAAGAAACTCATATAGGTTTGGAACAACTTGAGGGTGAGTAAATAATGACATAATTTTCATATTTGGGTGAACTATCCCTTCAAGCACCTTAAAATTACTGTAGAATTTTGAAGTTTTATGAAGTCACACGATAGCTAGGTGTAAGAAAATGTTGCGAACGTAATGTTTACATCTCCAGTGTTCCATGGAAGAGAATAAAACATAGATTTAGAACAACAAGTGAGTGAGTGGGTGAACTATTAACATTTCAAAGCTATTCAACATCAATTGCTCTTATGAAACAGTGTAATAACAAACCGCTATTTACTGTCCTTCACTGCTCGTTCTTTCATTGAAATTGTTCATCTCGACAGCTGACCTCTTCTGTCTCTCGGCACTCTGTACATTCAGACATGTTTGAAGCTGGTCACAGTCCTCGGCTGTGAATCAGGCACCGGCTGCTGCCTCAGATGGTTCGAGTCGCTCCCTCTGGCATTTCGCAACCCTCCCAGGATGCAGAGCCCTGTTGTTAACTGCGTCCTGGTGGTACAAGAGGGCTATGATTCATTCTCATAAACAATAACGCAGCTTTCAGCTATTCTGATGAGTAAATCTGAGAGATGAGCATCTACAGAGAGGGAAAAGCTGGAGTTTGTGAGGGAGCAGGAGTGGGTGGTCGTGTATTGATTAAGTCTAATGTGGAGACAGCGCACAGATCCACCTCACCGCAGAGAGAGAAAAATGGCTGACTAATTGGCTGAGACAATGCAAATTATTTGTGGTTGTTTGGGAACATCAAGATTGATGACTTCTTTGCTTGGGGATTTAATCAACTTTGTTTTTTTTTTTACTGTTCTCTGTTGTCATAATACAGGGACAGAGAGCAAGAGAGAGAGACTCTCTTCACCCATAGAGGGCAGACTGCCATATTGTGTAAAGTTTGCTGAAGATTGGGAAATTTTTGTAGTTTCTGAAAATTTTGTAATTAAAAAGAATAGTGATGCATTTTAAAAAAGAGCAAATTTTGCAATTTTTTTTTTTTTGAAGTAAAAGTTAATTTACTTGACTTCAGCTCCAACATGACTTCCTTTGTGACATTTGTTTTAATCACATTATATAAGCACAATAAATTTCCCTTCTGCTGCATTATACAGTGAGATAATAAAGAGAGCGATATTGTCTCATAATGATATTTCAGAGGTGTAATGGTAACCCCAGCGGAATAAGATTTGCATGAATATTACTAGAGGTTACAGTAATGTTTGTTTACCGAATAGGTCCAGCATATTTAAATATGAGGGAAAAATACATACAGATTTGCTTAATAACATGTCTAGTGCATATGATGTTTGTGAGAGGATACTATTCTTTGATATGAGAAACAAATAAAAAGACCAGAGTAGGCGTCTCTCTCCATCTCACTGTTAGTTTGTAACAGTCTCTTTGTAGTGATAGTGATCTAGTCAGCCCCCGAGACACTTTTTAATGTCAGCCAGCTCTCTTTTAATCCTGTGCTCTTTCTGTTTCTCTGATATGTGTGCAGTTTAGAGAGTTGTACTGTATGTGTGTGTTCTGAACTGTGTATTCATATGCTGCATGTGTATATCTCCTTGCTGAACTCTGTGTATGTGGCTATGGCATGTGTGCAGTTTCTCAAAGCTCTTGACAGCCCATTTACAAATCCGAACTTCAGTCAGATAAGATCTTTAATACCAGGTGTCTTCTCTCTCCCATGACACCTCCCCGCAGGCCACCCCAATGCAATGTGCCTTTGAATTATTAAAAACTAGGAGATGCCAGGCTGCCTTGATCAGCCCTCTAATAATGTTGATTTTCCAAAAAGTTTTACTGCCAGTGGGATTATTGAGATGATTAATGTGACAACCACTTGGTGGGAGACTTCATATTAGTTCATGGAGAACTAACACTGGGGTCTGATTCTCCTGCTCTCTCACCATCTGATCTGAGAGGAGGGTTTGAAGGAAGCTGTAATTCCAAAGGATTGAGGACAGGCAGTTTCTGTTAAATTAGCAGTGTGATCCAAAACACAGATGCATTGCATGGACTGGCGTTGAAAATATAATCATTGCTGGTACTCCAGGGGGTGAACGAAGTCCTCCTGTAACAAATAGATGCGTTTTTGTAAGAAAAAATAACAATATTTAAAACTTAATAATCAATTTAATCTATCTTGCGCTCACTGTTGTACACGGAAGCAGCTCCACGCGGATGACGTATGATGTCGGCTTTGCAGAACAGGTTGAAGCTAAACTCAGCAGGAAATGGGCTAAAGCACTATAGGCCACCTTGCCCTAAATAAATCATAGATGGTTTGGTGGCCCTAGCTGCCCACCAAACTTTTTAAGATTGATGGTTTTAGAGGAGATTTGTGCATTTGTCAGGTAGTCAGGCCTAGGAACCACCTAAACCTGTTGAACACCATCTTGCAAGGGTAGGAGACTGTTCAGACCAGCTAAACATTGGCAGGTTAGGAAACCAATTAAACCAGTCAGACACCAGCTTGCAAGGGTAGGTGACTGTCTAGAGTAGCTAAGCATTAGCTTGCCAGGATAGAAGACCAGTTAGACCAACTGAACACCAGCTTGACCAGGGCTGGAATCTACCTATTGTAGGCATACAATGCTTTTGGGAAATGCATCCCAGGTTGGTGCACCATCTAGACCAGGATCTAGGAGAACAGTTAGACCTGCTGAACACCCGTTGACCTGGGCTGCATTTCCCAAAAATGTCGTAAGCCTAAACATTGATGCCAGACCATACTTAGGTCATTCTTAGGCTTGGGACACCATTTTGACCAAATAGACTAGCTAAACACCAACTTTGCCAGGCAAGGAGGTAAACAAAACCAGTAGAACAACAGCATGGGCAGGCTAGAAGACAAGATAAACCAACTGAACTCTAGCTTGCCCACAGGAGGAGATCACCAAAATCAGCTGAGCATTGGCTTAGCCAGGGAAGTTGACCAGCTTGACTAACACCAGCTTGTAAACTAATTAAAACCAACAAATCACCTTAGTTTGGGTTAGGTTTTTCCCTCTCCAGGGTAACTAAAAGATACATTTTGTACAAAGAGGGGTGCAGTAAAGTTACACATTCATTAATATCTCCACTGTGAACACGGGGGTCAGCGGCTTGTTAATGAACATAATTTCCATTCATCTTTATGGTGTGTTCTGTGTAATTCAGGGATGATTATAAATGGTCATGTGGTTGTGGAAGAGAGCCGTGAAAGCACCCCAAGAGTGAACCACAAATTTATCGTAATTATCTGTAAAATTTGGGAGCCGTGTTTCTGGAGACACAGCATCAGAGCAGATGGCTGAGGGGGCTTGGATAATGTATTACAGAGAGACAGGGGACACATGGGAAGGAGCCGAGAGAATTTGGGCTGTTTTTATCTGAAGAAAGAGTAAGCGAGAGAGAGAGAGAGATTTCAGTAGTAGAGACAGACTTGAGCAGGCAGTGCAACATCTGTATGGCGGCATAGTGTGTGGTGATGACTCCTAACATATTTCATCTCCACACACAGCTCTACACGCTTTACAAATCTACTCTTCCTCACTCCCAGGAGACTAAACCCGACAAGAAACATCTGGAGGTAGCAACTGTAATAGACTTACAGTTGTATAATAGATGTAAGCGTTGGTTGTGTGTCATGAATTAATAATTTCTACCTGTGTGCATCCAATAAATACCGTTTAAGTGAACTCTCAGTGCTGTACTGCCGAAAGTTGGTACTTGTTTGAACGCAATTAGAAACATAGCTAATTTTGCAAACAGCAGGTGTCCAGTTGTCAATTTATAGACAAGAATAACCCTGAAAGGCTAACTGATTTCACCTTTGGCTTCCTCATAAATTTTCAGTGGGTTTTAAGTGGTTTGCTTGCTAGCAAGTTGCTACATAAGGACTACAACTGTTGTCTGATTTGTCTATCTATCTATCTATCTATCTGTCTGTCTGTCTGTCTGTCTGTCTGTATAGCCTTCCAAATCTTTAAACATCAAGCTTTAAAACTACTTCAAATTACTTCAAACAGAAAACTTTTTTTTTTTTTTTTTTGACTACAGACCGCACAGCTCTATTGGTGGGAAAACTTGACACTAGCAAGCATTAGCCACGCACACATTATACATAGCGAGGCTACTTTTCATGAAGTCTGGAGTTGTTTAACACATTGTCTCAAGCCAGAGTTAGTTTGACAGCTTGATCAATATTCTCTCTCATCAGTGCATTCAGCTGGCAAGTGCCCACCGAAGGGCAGTGCTAAGATGCCCAAACAGCTCATTAAAAAGTTTGGAGGGTGCGGCCAGCCAATGAAGTCAGGGAAGGAAGGGTGGGCCATTGCCCTTTCAGAGGAATCTGACCTCTAGGGATGTGAGAGGTCAGCTCACTGGGGAAAATGTGAACCCGATGCTGGCCTCACGTATTTACAGCCTGTCAGAGAGTGCAGATGAGGGGATGGATGGGGGTTTATCAAACTCATCAAAACAGAGGAAAACAATAACAGTTAAAATTAGAACGAATAAGGAGAATTCAGATAGAGAGAGAGAGAGAGAGAGAGAGAGAGAGAGAAAGAGAGCATGAGAAGAATAGTTAATGTTGTTTGGAAGTAACTGATTAGTAGCAGCACACTACGCTACACTACTTCAACAAGCTATTTATTTATTTATTTACAGAAATGGTATAGCTTGACAAAAAATGCTGCTTGCTGTACTTTTTGGTCACAGATAGGCATATAAAATTGTGCAAATGGTTCAGTTTATAATAACCCACTGATTCATACAGCACTTAGAAGTCATTTTGAAAGGTCAAAAATAGACTCAGATTAATTTGAATTAATTTACATCTTGATGTTGTGATGAAGGATTATGACAGATTCATAATTATGAAATAAAAAAGAAATAATTGCGACATTTCTTTTAATATGACATAGTCATAAGCATGACATAGTCTTAATGAGCTTGTAAGTCAGCAATAAAAAAATTGTCTCAGAATTTGTACTTTTAATCTCATGATTATGATTTAGCAACTCATAATTTTGACTTCATCTCATCATTTCAATTTATAATTTCAAAATTACCTCACCATTTTGACTTAGGCTACGTTCACACTGCAGGCTGAAAGACCCAATTCCGATTTTTTTGCCCCTCTGCGACCTGTATCTGATCTTTTCATGACAGTCTGAATGACACAGATCCGATCTTTTCAAATGTGACCCAGGCCACTTGGGTATGTGGTCCTGAATCCGATACGTATCCGATCTTTTGAAATGCGACCTCCGTCTGAACGGCCAGGCCACATGTATCCGACCCGTACGTCATTGATACGCTACAAAACGTCATAATTCTGCGTTGAAGTAGGCGGGAACAAGAAGATAGAAGCCACTCACATCAGTATCCCACCACTCCTGGCTGCGACTCCACACCCACACGTTTCTCTGTACCGACGTTGCTAACACTGCTCCACAAAACGCCATGGCCAAAAACCTTGCTCTCCTCCTTCTTTTTAATTTTCTTCTTAAAACGAGAAGATTGTAATTGTGCTGGCTCCGCAAAAAGAGCTCCGCTGTTGACTACACTGTTGTTGACATCCATGTTTAACGTTAGCTACTTCCGCAAACAACGAGTGACGTCATTGACCGTTGAGTACTCTTCTGCGCATGCGGGTCACTTCTGGGTCATTTCACGTTCACACAGGAGATCTCAAAAGGTCGCATTTAATTGGAAATGTGAACGGCTTTGCAAAAAAATCGAATTTTTTCAAAAAATCGGAATTGAGCATTAAGCCCTGCAGTGTGAACGTAGCCTTAGTATGTCATAATTTCTTTTACACTGTGTAATAAAAATGGGGTTCCATATAATATATACTGCTCTTATTATAAATGTATATTCTGTAGCATATAAAATATAAAAATACTAGCAGTAACTGCATGCATACTAAAACCATCTCTAAACTAAAATTTCATTTCTAAACTTTTTTGGAACACTTTTGTGTCTTTATAGTAACAAATCCACCTCAATCAACAATAAATTTACTAAATATACTGAGTCCAGTTAAAGCACTTTGTACCATTGCATCACATTGTTTATGGACCATGTTTACTTCCATTTGGACTTGTGTACAATTTGCACAGAATTTGTACACAGAACTGTTACATTCTGTTGCATCCAGCTATTTTTAATCACAAAAAAATTCTGATAATGTCTTTAAGCTATCATAATTATACAGGGCTTTTTAAAGACAATTGACTAATTGACTTTGAAAATATGTAGAGCTTGCACTAGTCTGGCTCAGGGTGTGTTGTTGTGCCATACTGAACCCAGTGACCCATCAAGATCAGCTGGATTCTGGGTAAAGTTTTGAGGGTTGAGTGGGTGGTAAGAGAGAGTGGAGGGTGGTACCTGTTTGCTGAGTGCTCCTAATGCAAAACAATAAAGCAGAAGCAAACAAGATAAAGAAAATTGAATTTTATAGTGCCTGTGAGGGAAAATGTGTGGGGAGGTGGAGGAGCCCTCAGTCTCTGAGGTGCATTACCAACAAGCTGCAATCATCATGCAGATCTATTTGGCTGTTATTTTGTTTTCATAGCCTGAAAGGCTAAAGGGGGTTATGCGGCATCTCCGACTCCAGCCCACCAGGAATATCTAGGATCTGTATAGCACAGAACATTTAAGTCAGCTTTGTGAGTTAATGGGGAAGCTTTGGTGTGACTCTTTCTTCCTCCAGCCCCCCTTTTCAGGATAAATGTTAAACAGATGGGCAATGACAGGACATGTTTAATGATGCTTTAACACTGTGGAAAGAAACTTGCTCCACCAGGAAAAGAAACACAAACAGGGAGACGTTCCTCATCATTCAGAACATCAGAAGACAGCATCATCTATCATGCATACAGCAGGCGTTATCACTCAGCACCGCTCACAGCTTACCCGCTCTCACCTGACTCACTTTGAGAAGTCAGGAGGACAAGTAAACAACTTGTTACTGTTCTGGGTACCAAACCTCTAAAGACTGACACATTTCTGTTTCAATACATCTGCTGCGACAAAGAAGCTCACAGATTAAGTCTTAAAAGATAACGTGTTTCTGCGCCTTTAGCGGCATAATGTTCTTGTCAAAATTAAGCATCCCGCAGTCTGTCGTTGGCTGAACAAAAGAGAATCTGCCCAAACGTGTGCCATTTGGGCCAGTGTTTCTGTGTTCTGCTGTTAGTTTTCTTAAGATTTTTATCTTCTAGATCAGTGGATCTCAATTCTTGTCCTCACGTTTCACCGCTCTGCACATTTTGTTTCTCTTATCACTTCAGATGTTTGCTCTATTCGACCATAAGTGCCCTGTGAAGTGGACATCACAGGATATTCTGCATGATTCCAGTTTGAAAGGAGTGTATATATTCCATTCAAAGGTCATTAAAGTGTGCAAGACATGAATTTAAATTGTGTTTATTTAAATAGGTATATTATGTCACACTTCACACTTCTCTAGTACAGTAAGTTTCATCTGTGTTTGAAGACGCTGCAGGCCGTGGCATAGCGCAAACCCGAGAATGAATGTGAAGTGAAGTAAACATCTACGAATTTCCCGTGCACAGTGAGTAGGGAGCAATGAACACTGTGAGGGGACCCTGTCTAAGGAACTATACACAGTTCATACATGGAGCTCTCTTCTAACGAGAGAGCTAATCTGAATCATGTGTGTTATACAAGTGAGACATGCAAAATATGCAGAGCGGTTGGTTGCGAGGACTGGAATTGAGAACCACTGTTCTAGATCTCTCATTATATGTATATATATATATATATATATATATATATATATATATATATATATATATATATATATATATATATATATATATATATATATATATATATGTAGCCGCACTGGGTAGTACGTTAACGTTAGCTCAAATGATATATAGGGAATTTTAATAATTAATCAGGAATATGATTAATATATATATCTCGCGTAACAGTTACATTAAAATTCTTGAAGATGAAAAATAGGTCAATTGTATATATCAATAACTCATTACAAGGCACTGTAATTTACTCATTAATATGTCAATATTCCATTCTTCATATCAATTAACGTGATATCTTTTACTGGGAATTAATGCAAATCAAACAGTGGTTTGTCCAGCAAACGGCCGTAAGATTAACTTATCAACTTCAATAAAGTTATCACTTCTTATAATTCCAGGAAAAATAGTTTCTGGCCATGAAACCATTCTCTCTCCCGTCCTTATAAAATTTAGGTTACTGGAAAGTAACAAATAAGCTTTGTAGCTAAGATCAAACATTTCATTGACTTCGTAATGTGAGCATTTTAGACAGAAGCAATCATGAATATATTGGCTTTTAATAATTGAACTAATAATACATCAAACTAACGATTCACACAGAGTAAATATGCGTATAACAATACAAACAGTAAAAACAAATACAATACAAAACGAATAACAAAATGAGACAGAGAGAGAGAGAGAGGAGAGAGAGAGTGAGTGAAAGGGTGAGCGAGAGAAGGTGAGAGAGAGAGATAGGCAGAATCATGCAGAATGATCGCGCAGTATGGCAAAATCACATACAGTAACCTTTTTGAAAGACAACAAGGAATCAGATCACCTTGAAAAGGGAATAGACAACCTTAAGCAGCGTTTAAATCTCTATAGGAAATAATACTTGCATGTGGGTATCTTTGTGCCTGCTAAGAGCTGGGCGTGTTCTCTCGTGTCTTCCGGGGCGAGCAGACTCGCGCGAAGTTTCAAAGGTTCAACGAACGTGGAGTTACCAAAGAAATAATTCAGAGTTCGTCTCCCCTCGTGTAGGGAGAGGCGAATATAAGAATAAAACTTAGTAAAGAAAAGCAAAGAAAAACGGAGATGAAAGCTCCCTAAGAAGCCATCGCGACAGACGTTCTCTCGACGAAGTGCCGAAAGAAAAAGTGCAACGAGAAAGTTCTGTGTCAGTCTCTTATGGAGCGACTGGGTTCACGCCTCTGTTTGCGCGAACAACCAATGAACGTCCACAATCTGAAGCGGGAAAAAGTTCCTTTGTCTCTGGGGAGACACCCACTCGAGTGAGTTATGGTGTTGTCAGAATTCAGCAATTATATTCCAGCAAGATGGTATTTCCAGAATAATACATTTTACTGTAATTTCCTATGTATGAGTGGCTTAGTCAAAGCAAGACGGTTAAACAGATACCAAAAATGACAGGTAAAGGTAGGAGAAACATAAAGTTACATTCATATGCAGAATTACACACATTTAAAGTTTGATTAACACAATAAAATTGTAGATACTCCAATTTGATATGGAAGACATCTAAGCACAAAAAGGAAATACCGTCAATACATTTAGAATATATTTACTTTCCTTTTTCCTTACAAGAATTCCTAGCGAGCTGGGCTTTTTCTGTTTCTCTCAGTTGGGGTAATAAAGTTTTACGATCTGGTCAGGAATTTAAACCCAGCCATGCTGGCACCAGGCCGGCCATTCAGCTTGCAGAGAGTTTGATTTACCTGCATGAGTTCAGGGGCTAAAAGCTTTGGGTTTTAGCCAAGGAATGTGCATTGTTTTAGATTCAACGAGCCATGATTCATTAATTCAGAACCAATGAATGAATGAACTGCTCATACGCTACATATATATATATATATATATATATATATATATATATATATATATATATATATTTACAAATGAAAATGTGGTTTATTACTGCTGATAGTTATGTAGGAAGTTTATAACATCAACCACAGCAAAATAAAACCGAAATGACTTTGGCACAACTTTTTAACGCCACGGTTTTAGAGGCTTTTCATTTAATCATTAAAAGTACACTATTCAACAGTTTGTAATAAGTAAAGAAGCCTCTTATACTTTCCAAGGTTGCATTTCTTTAAAAATACAATAAAACAATAATGTTGTGAAATATTATTAAAAATTAAAATAACTGTTATCTATTTTAATGTAATTTTAAATGTTAAATTGTACAATATTCCTGAGACGGCAAAGCTGAATTTTCAGCAACCATTATTCCTTGATACATAGAAAGTTCAAAAGAGCAGCCTCCCTATAGATTAAAATCTATGGGGGAGAGAGCTTTCTCTGTTGCTGCACCTAGGTTATGGAACGCACTTCCTGTTGCTTTTTAGAGATGCTCACACACTAGCCAGTTTTAAGAAGCTGTTAAAAACTCATCTTTTTAAAATTGCTTTTATGGACTGTCAGTAATACTCTATTGTGTTGTACTGTAATGAGTATTTTATGATTTATAGTTTCTACTTTGTATTGCATTTATTGTAGTTTTGTATTTTATTTGTTTGTAGCGCTTTGGGTTCTAGAAAAGCACATTATAAATAAAATGTATTATTATTTATTTGAAATGTGGCCTTATGGTTATAAGAATATTTTAATTCAGCAAACTTGTATTTAATTGATCAAAAGTAACAGTTAAGTCTAATATAAGGCCATATTTCAAATAAATGCTGCTCTTTTGAACTTTCTATGTTTTAGCAATATTTAGTGAGACTCAAATATTTAGTAGTTTGTAAACTGCAACTTGGTCCATATTTACAAAACAATGTTTAGTCCATATTTAACTATCTCACATCTAGTGCAGCCTGACCCAGAATATGATAGAGGCCCAATGGTGGACTCTTTTGACTTGGACCAGTAAGGAACCTCCTAGCAACCACATTAGCAATGTGCTAAAAACAACCCAGAACACTTTAGCAACACTTTAACACTTTAGCAACTTCATTGGATCTTCTTCACTTCAGCATTATGGTCAAGAGCCACCCAAATTTTCTTCACATAATGTAAAAAGTCATGTTGCAATTTTAAAATAGTTTTGAATATTTATAAGTGTCCTTTTTTATACTAATTACCATATTGAAATCCATTTCACAGTCCATAGTATGCAGACTGTATACTGAGATCAGTGCAGAAAGCGTACAGGTTCTATGTGGGCGTAAATATGACCAATCTGCTATCAGCTGCATTAATACTCAGTGTGTAGAATTAAACAATGACTGTTTGAATAAACAGAGAGAGAAAAAAAAAAGCAATTGTCATCTGTTACCAAGATGTGTCACATCTGGCATGTGATGGTCAGAATCATGGGTCTTGTTTATGGTGTGAGCTTGTTTGGAGAGATCTAGAATACAGTATGTCAAATGAAAAGCTGTTTTCATGATTCTGTTGTCTCAGTGCTGCTTTTCATCCATGTTTCAAATTAATGAGAGCACTGCATTGAGCCTGTGTCAGTGACATAGATAATTATCCAGTGTGTTTCTGAAATGAGAATAAGACCCCACTGTCATTCTAGGTTAAAGAATGACAAGAGGACAAGAAACAATGACAGGGTCATTTGTGGAGTTGATGTTTATTTATTTATATGAATATTTTCTTATTTATGCATTTACTCCCTTATTGTTCAGATCCTTAATAGAATATCTAAATGAACACAGCAGGATATCAAAGTTTAGTTGTATACTGCATGAAATTTTAATGAACATGATATAAGAAAACTACAGGCTGCATTTATTTGATGCAAAATACAGTAAAAACAGTCATATTGTGAAATATTATTACAATTTAAAATAACTATTTTCTATTTTAATATATTTTAAAATGTGATTTATTCCTGTAGTAAAGCTGAATTTTCAGCATCTTTACCCCAGTCTTCAGTGTCACATGATCTTTCAGAAATTATTATAATATGCAGATTTTCAGCCCAAAAACACGTCTTACTATTATCAATGTTGAAAACGTTTGTTTATTATTATTATTATTATTATTATTAATAATAATACATAATTTTAAGTAAATTACAGATTACAGGTACTTTAGATATTATAAAATGAATTTTATTTTATTTTATTTTATTTTATTTTATTTTATTTTATTTTATTGCCTGATTTATCACTTACCAGGAAAGACTCATTAGTCTAAACATTAGAAAAGTAATTACTCACCTCTCCTCAAAAAGTGTCATGACTTGAGATCCTGTCATTCATGTTTGTAGCATAAACGGTATAAGACGAGTTACTCTGAATACTCAGGGGTTTGTTCAGAACCTCAGGTTTGAGTAATAGTAATTTATCAGCAGCATTCATCTTGAATATTAAATCTGCAGCTTCTGAACAGACATTACTGACATAAATAAGCTTCACAATAGTTTTACCACACTAATGCATGCCGCTTCGCACCTGTCCTTTTCTCCAACAAACATAATACACATGTCCGCCTGAGATGGAGAGTGCAGGAGGCAATAATCTTCCCAACTCATTAACTCAAATTAATTGATAAGTAAGCGTACTGGTAGGCATGTAGGTGTCTTATTAAAGTTCTTCAAAGCCTGAGAAAAGTGCTTAGGCATTAACTTTGATCAGTAATTGCAGAGTACTTTTGCACAATTAATTGATCACTCTTGGGAGCGCAGGTTTTCCAAGTTCTCCGTAGTTTGAGTTTTATTTTTTTATTTTTTATTTATTTTTTTTTGCTAGAGAAGCTTATATTGGCACGTTACAGCATAACAGACATAATTGTCCATCCTTCTTTTTTGTGTCCCTTTTCTTAGTTAACTGGATTTGGCGTCCTCATTTGCACTAAACCATTATGGAAACGATAAATTAATTTTGGATTGGCAATGAATAAAATCAGAGTGCATCAGGGATTGGTTGCTTTGCCAAAGGGCCTCTGGTTCCTTAAGTGAACATGGCTGAAGTGGACGTTTGAAATGGGTCCAAGGCAGCTAACCAAGAATAGGTAAAAAAAAAAAAAATAAATAAATAAATAAATAAAAAAATTACAATAAAAATCCTCTCAACCTGATTTCTATAACTTACTGTCATTCTAAATTAAATTAGCGTCAGATCCAATAAGAAACATAAAGCAACAGATAACACAAAAATAATTTACTCACTGTCATTTTATCCCAAACACAGAAGGAGATAAAAAAAAAAAAAAGTGAAGTGACCCATACTCAGAATTTGTGCTATGCATTTAACCCATCCAAAGTGCACACACACAGCAGTGAACACAAACCCAGAGCAGTGGCCAGCCATTTATGCTGCAGCACCCAGGGAGCAGTTGGGGGTTCAGTGGGGGTTCACTACAGTCATGATATTGCCAGCCCGAGTCTCAAACCCACAACCTTAAGGCTAGGAGTCAAACTCTCTAACCATTAGGCCACGACTTCCCCACTTTTTTTTTAGCAGAATGTATGTTGCTTCTTTTCACACAGCAAACATAGACAGGGACAAAGTAACCATGTCAAGTTCTCAAAATAAATTAAAAAAGTTTGTATGATTTTTGAAAAGAAAAAAAAAAAGAAGAAAAAAAAAACAATCTAAAAGGAATAGTTCACCAAAAATTGCAAATTTGCTGAAATTCTAGAAATTTGAAATTCTGAGTGAATGGCTGCCATCAGAATGAAAGGCTAAACAACTGATAAAAACATAATAATATTTGATATTTAATATTTAACCGTTTGAAGTTATTAATGATGGAACTTTTTTCTTTTTTTTTTTTTTTATAAACATAGCTTTTTGCTTCACAAGATGTTAATTGATGGACTATACATATATTTTAGTACATACATTTTACATATTAAAATATACGTACTATGTCATAAATATAGAACATTTTTATTTATCAAGTAAATTGTCTTAATTATTTAATAATTATTTAAATCTCCTATTTCTGTCCAAATAAATGTGAAAACTTGTTTCATTAAATAATAATAATAATAATAATAATAATAATAATAATAATAATAATAATAATAATAATAATAATAATAATAAATCTTTGGTGTCAATTGTCCCTTTAAGTGTTGATGATTTTCTCATCACTTTATCTTTTAGTTAATAATTCCCTTCTAAATGGAAGTCGCATGAAAGGCTCATTTACTATCATCACAACTGTTTTGGAAGCTTAACTTATGCCCTGTAATGATCCCCCAGAAATATCACCTTTAATGAACTTCCAGACTTGAACTTCCTGTTTGTGTTCATCATGTTGTGGTGGAGGTAACTAATGGCCCTCATACATTAAGTAAATGAGATTTGCTCAACTAGTGAAATTGCACTGGCTGAGGTCTAATGAGCTCGCATATGTTTCCAGGGCTTTTTGCCACATAGAGAGAAGTCAATGTGTCATACCTTAATCACTTCAACTATAAAGCCTCTAATGTGACTGCTTTATAATCTACAGGTCATGATACAATAACAGCTCTTTCTTGCTCATTTAAAACAGTTTGAGACCCCACAGAGCTGCTTAGCACCTTGTGATCTTAATGTTTTGATCAAAAATAAAGCTTAAACACCAAATTTTTGTAGACAAATGTTAATTGGGCCTGCAGATAATTTTTTTAAAATCAATTAATAATTATATAATAATTATTATATAATTATATTATTTCATAATTCATAATCAAATTGATTACTAATGTTATTGTTGTTGTTATTATCACTAATCCCACTATTAGAAACCACCAGGCCCTACAAATGTAAAAAAAAAAAAAAAAAAAATAAATAAATAAAATAAAATAAAATAAAATAAATAAAAATAATAACAAAGACTGAATAGCTGTTTCCCTACTTTTGACTGGTGCCATATCTGTTTTATAACTAGAGGGAAGATAGTTAAGTCTGGGATCTTAAGGTTTTGATCTGAACTATTTTAATGGAGGCTGTCATTTTCAGTGTGTCTTCTAAAGCTTTCAGAATACCTCCTCGTTCTCTCTTTCTCTGGTTGTTTGTTCTTTCTATTGTTTGACAGCCAGGAGTCCATCTGTAGTATAAGTATGTTGCTCATGTTGCTTTTCTTTTCTTTTTCTTTTCTTTTCTTTTCTTTTCTTTTCTTTTCTTTTCTTTTCTTTTCTTTTGTATCATCAAATAACATATTAATGTAATGTAATGCAATGCATAATAAATATATTCATAACTCTAAAAAATATAAAAATAAATTAATAAATTAATTTAAATTAATTTAATTGAATACGCTCATTTACGTTTTGTAAAATTTCTGAGGATACGATCTGTTTTCAGATAATTTACCTTATTTATTTATTTATTATTATTATTATTATTATTATTATTATTATTATTATTATTTTTTTTTTTTTTTTTTTTTTTTTTTTACAATATTAGCAGAAAGGGACGTGGCAGGACTACCTGAAAGCACTATTCACATGGATTGAACTCCATGGACTCTCCCATATTCATAACACCTACCCAGAGATACAGTACATTCACCTAGACAATTATTCCCACCTCAAATATGATAATTAAAACTACTTCATAGATCAAATTAAAAGCAGAGTTCTGTTGAATAATTCTAAAGAATAATACAAGCATCTCATTTTATCTGTTAAACCCTGTGGAAGGCTGGCCTGGTTTACTTCCACTCTACATATGGGATGAGTCACATTATGGTATCGATATTATGCCACAAATGCTGTCGATAGAGTTTAACCTGTTCTGAACCAAAAAGTTTCCTTTAAGAATAAATTTATAACGGATAAAGTCATGAAAGAAAGAAAGAAAGAGTTACCTATGCTTTCTCCCATAGATGAAAAAGGGCAGTGTGGGCTGTTCTCCAGGTATCGTCACACAGCTAAAGAAGTAGAGCTCAGGGAATGTACGAAAATGAGCAAATGAGCAGATTGTATGAGACTGAAGCATGTGGGTTGTGTCCATAGAGATGCTTTGTCAGCCACCGTCTTGTATGGTGTGTGTTTGTGTGAGTAGAACGGAGGAGATGCACAACGTTTCCTCCCCCTCCTCATCCACCCCCTCACCGATGGAGGTCTTTGATGGAAATTTCCGCCCGTTTTATGTTCATGTCAGATGTACTCTGGTTTTATCTGTAGCAGATGCTTTTCACATAACATTTAACTAAACGCATGAACAGCTTGACTCAGTGCTGCCAGATCCATTCAGCACCTTCAATCCAAATGTCTGCACTTCCACAAGATCCTGAAAATCCAATACACTTGTAAAGTCAACAGGAAATCATTTACTGTATTTACAGTTTATCTATCCATCCATCAAGCCATCAATGTGTGCTTTTACTTTACAAGTAAAAGTCAGATTTTTGTAAATACAGTACAAAGCAAAATATTGTGAAATATTCTAAATTAAAATTACCTTTTAAAATATGTTCCATTTCTATTCAAATGCAAAACTGAATTTTCAGAAGCCAATACTGCAGTCTTCAGTGTCTCATGATCCTTCAGAAATCATTCTAATACACTGAATAACTGCTAAAGATAAAAAATCTATCTATCTATCTATCTATCTATCTATCTATCTATCTATCTATCTATCTATCTATCTATCTATCTATCTATCTATCTATCTGTCTGTCTGTCTGTCTGTCTGTCTGTCTTCCTACCTACCATCCTTCCTTCCGTCCTTCCTTCTGTCTTTACATAGTTCTAAATATTCTAATATTATATATTATTTATATTCTGCAACATCTCAATAGACCTGGGACTTACGCAAGGATGTTTGTAGACTTAAGTTCGGACTTCAATACCAACATGCCTGACCTTCTCACAGCCAAACTGACCCAGATCTCCGTACCCTCGCCAATCTGTCAGTGGATTACCAGCTTCCTGACAGACAGGCAGCAGCTAGTGAGACTGGGGAAACTCACATCCAGGACTCTCACTATCAGCACTGGTGCCCCTCAGGGATGTATGCTCTCCCCACTACACTTCTCCCTGTATATGAGCGAATGCACTGTAACGTACCCCTCTGTCAAGCTCCTGAAATTTGCAGATGACACTACCATCATCGGCCTCATACACAATGAAGATGAGTTGAATGATTATTCAACCATTAACCTGTTTACAGATTAGCCTATTAAACGTGTGAGTGACATCTCAACAAGGATGAGCTTGTTGTCGAATCAGCTTTGTAGTGTTTGTAGCAGATTAAACATAATCAAGTTTGTTTGAACATGTAATCTGGGGTAATTCTTGTCTCTGTGTGGATCATCTATATCACTGTATCTGCTTCAACTTGCTGTTGACATTTCAACATCTGTTTTCTTAAGCACTACAGCTGCTGTCAGAATGTGTGGAACCATCCTGAAGTCACTTTATTTATTTTTTCTGGGTCTCTGGGTTTATTCTCTTCTAGCAAAAGTGACAGGTGTGACAGCGTAGTTTAGAGGTGCTGTAATGATTTTACAAGTAACTGCAGTGTTGAACCTCATTTCAACTCTCGGACTTGTCACTTTCTCAACAAGGTTTGATTTTAGCAGATGTCGGGAAGCCCTGGGGATTAGACATCTTCTGGATTTTTGTATGTTTCGCTGAGTGGGAGCAAGACCTGTGTCACAAGAATAGAGTTTGCTCTAATTCCAGAATGTACAGTCATTCTCTTCCTGCAGTGTTAGAAAGGAACAGAAACTTTGGGTTGTCAGACTAAACCTTATAATTGAAAGGCATATTAACATACTCATGCAAATTTAATGACCTAAACCTTTTCCAGGAGGCAGGAGAACAACTGTTTGGCAAACACATTTTTTATTATACTATAGCAGATCACACAGCCTTAACATAAAAGTAGGTCAAACACATGGATGGTGAAACCAATCAGCTTGTCATGTGGCATTTAAGGCAGGCATGCAAGTATTCTTTCAGGCTTTTGACTTCTGCCATAAAGTCTGGTCTGCTTTGCAGCTTATTGTAATCATAAACTGCCAACCAGTGTTGGGCAGTAACACATTACTTAGTAACACATCACTGTAATTTGATTACTTTTTTAGTAACGGAGTAATTTAAATGTGTTAAAATTTCCAAATAATAATTACAGTATAGTTACAAGCCGAGGTCTCTATACGTTACTGCCTCGTTACATTGCTGACAGAATGCAGTTTTATAATCTAGAGATTGTAAAAAGGATGTAGCACACGCACTGTCGAGTCAAGGGCCAGTGGATTAGAGACCTGCTCTCCTGCGAGACGCGATGCAACACAGTATGGAGCGGGACAAGATGGGTGAGTTCTGGTGCGGGTGGGTAGACCTTTGTGTGTGTGCGAGATGCGGGAAGATAAAATGATTCACGGGACTCCCGCAAAATAGAAATATCTAAACATAAAATATCTAAAACAAATAAACTGATATTCATCTATTGCACAAAAGCAACATGAACTAATATAAAATATAAATGATTCGATTTAGGCTATAACAGGTGTTTGCAGCGTTGAGCAATGTAGTGCTGAAATTTTCGTGCTCACGAATCCTCTCATTATAACACACGAATTGTAGACATTATGAAAGATTCATTATGCAAATATTTATTGTGTTATAACAGAGATTTGTGAGATTGCAATGAACTGAGATGTATTTTAGAGATTATAAATGCAGCGCTCTTTGCAGGCATTCTGTCATGCCAAACCATGAATGCAGCAGCCGCATGATTTAGTTAAAAATAACAGTGTTCTGTGAATGTTAATGCTTTAATAACATATACTTATCGGGAGCGTGTATGCTGGGATTTCATAAATTTCATGGAGACAAAAGTAACATAACTAGTAATATAACTAATTACTAATTATTTTTTAAATAAAGTAATCAGAACAGTAACGTGATTACTTTTAAAAGGAGTAATCAGTAATTTGATTACATTTTCAGAGTAACTTGCCCAACACTGCTGCCAACTTAGATAGGAAGAGATCTTCTGACTTGTTAAAGAGTTAGATCACCCAAAAATGGAAATTCTGTCACCATTTATATAATTTGTACCATTACTAAGTGTTTTTGGACCCTACTGACTTTATTGTAAGGACAAAAACAGCTGAGGTTTTGTTTCTGCATGGTATTAACCATATAAGGAGCCATTCACATGTCACGCCTAGAAACACATGGAAAACGCTAGCCACTTTCTCCTTCTTTCCAAAGCGCTCGGTAGCTTACGCTCCTGTTGTGTCTGGCGTTGCTGAGCAACCATGACCTGCGCTTCCCATGACGACACAGAAGTTTCAGCAAAGGATAAATGGAGCTTTCAATGTTGTTACAGAAAGGGTGAAGGTGATTGGTTGGTTCTTGTCACATGACCTGCGGTGCGCTTGCGGCATTCTGAAAGTTGAGATGTTTTTATCTCACCAAGGTGCGGACGCACCTGAAAAAAATGCATGCACATCGCGACCGCTTTGCTCCCTATTTGCGCACGCTTGCTGCGGGTCTACATTTGAAATAACAAACTTGAGCGTGCAAATGACGCGATATGTGAACAGCCCCTAAAGCGGCCAATGTAAATTAAATCAATGATATCACATTAATTCACTTTCAATTGCCTCTGAATGTCTTTCAAAGATTTGAAGCCACAAACCTTTCAAACTTTGCCAAGTCTTTCTGAGAATTGTGTAGCAGATAGCCAATCAGCTGCAGTTACATCCAACAGTAGAAATTCCTTTTTATAAGTAGAAGTTCACTTCATGATGTTTACCTTCGGCTGAAACTGCACTACTAGATGTCCTTGACTGGAGACATTGTGAATTTTAATGACTGACTGTCTAAAGATTGCATGAATTGTGGTCCACTTAGCTGTACTTCCTTTTCAGAATTATAAGGACATACATTTTAATTTTCAGTTTCCCTGTTGCTGTTATGTAGGGTTTGATTTATGGCGCTCTAAGCTCGTTTAAATAATTCATGAATAATTCTACTTTATGGTTATGAATAACTTCCAAAATCTTATTCTGCTATTTTATGCATGTATAATGTATATATGAATTTGCTAAAGAAGAAAAAAGGGCAGCACGTTCTCGCTTCATTACATTTTCTGTTCAGAAGGCTGGGGTTGTAGTATTGATGTAAATACAAATTGAGAGATAAAAATTGCATGATGAGAGATTAAAAAATAGAATAGAAAATGCACGTCTTGTTCTGATAGACTAGAAGCAGGTCTGACAGTGTGAGAGTCTGACAGCTAGAGCATGCTTATGATGATATTGCCTTGACTGTGGTACGGGGCCACTAGGGATGGGCCCAACTGTGGTGCTCCTGACCCCGTTGTGTTCTCATCCAGCTGTACAGAGTCTTACCCAAAGGGTAGCAGGTTGTCTGAGTGACTACATTTACTTGTGTCTCATTCTGGAAACTTCTCCAGCTAAAAACAGTAGGGCATGGGGTGGAAGAGTTACACTTAGCAGATGGATGAATAAATATTTAGAGATGCTTCACTAAATCAGCCGTGTTATCAAGCAATAAAACGTGGGAGTGGAATGAAGCAGTTTCATTGACATCTAAGAGAACACAATAACAAGAAGTGGACTGACGGTTGATGAGGCATTTCAGTAAAATACAGTTGAATGAAGCATTGTGCTCAATAAATATGCATTGAAATATCACTATTGTTGTTGAAAGAACAGAATACAGAGAGTCTCGTCATAGCTGTGCAGTAACAATAGTTGGAGTTAGTATCGTTTAATCAAAACACCCATACAACATTACTGCTGTGTTTATGAAGTGAGAAAACCATAATTATATAGAAATATTTTGGCATTCATCGTCCATCTGGCACAGAAGCCAGAAGTTTGTCTTCATTTGTACATTTTCAGAGTCATTGAGTGAAGTGATCCATTCTTTATCAAATAAATAAATAAATACATTTATTTTAACTATGGTTTGATTAGAATATTTCCCTTTGTTTGATTAATTGAGTGAGTGAGTGAGTTGAGTGACGTGACATACAGCCAAGCATCATTTAACCCATCCAAAGTCACTGGTGTCAAAAGTATTCACATTGCACACACACAGCAGTGAACACACACACACACCGTGAACACACACCCGGAGCAGTTGCAAATGCGGTGCAACCACATAAATGCTAATTTCAATGACAACATCAAATGTAGACACTTTGTTCATGTATTCATCCAGAACAATTTGATATATTCAATTATTGGTTCGTGTGCACATGAAGACCAAAAACTTTGACTGTTGTTTATGGTATGAGCTGTATGACCTTAGATATATTTCATTTTTTAAAGTGAGAGTAATGCGCTGATATTAAAATTCTGGTTAATTCCTATAATTTAATATAACGATAAGACAATTATTAAGAATTATAATAATTTTCATGTTATGGCCAATAACATGGTGGGTGTTAAAGAAACATTAAACTTTCAACAGGTAGTATCCGCCAATAACCAACATGACACCAAGTATCCTTAAATTGGAAATGTGTGGTCCTTGTTTATTTGTTTTAATTTTTTTTAAGGAAAAAAAATTGCTGTCTTAAGCACTTTACATTACAGCAAACAACAAAGACTAATGGCATATGCAATTAAATGTAGATTTGCTCTTGGCACATTTCCATCGGCTCTATTTTTCTTTCCTTAAGGGCAAAAGAGATAGACCAGCAATTTTTTTATGCATGAAGTGCACCTGAACGCAGCATTGCAAGCCATATGACACGGGACGTCCCATCGGCATCCAATATACAATTATAGCTGCAGTAAACCAAATCTAAAAGCCGTCAAATACTAGATTCGAGTTACACAGCACAACCCAAAGGGCTCCAAAAAAACTATATTTGCAAATGTTTGATCATTGCTTTTTTTGTGAGTGAGAAGTAGATTAGACCATATGGTTTGCTCAGTAATCAGCCTCCCATGGTACACAAATCACAGAAAGGCATGGAGTGTGTTTTGATGCGGCAGCAGATATTGCAGCGTTACACACAGGAATTGGAGCCATCTTTGCTTCTGGGTGGCAGGTGGCCACCAGTTATCGTGTACCGCGTTTGGGACTGAACACACAAAAACTTTAAACCCAGAGAGAGAGATTTGTGACATGTTCATGCTTTGAATGCTTACTTTCTTTGTATTGCAAAAATAGGGACATTTAATGCAACACTTTCAGAAGGATTTGTGCATTATTCTCCTCTTCAATTTACTGTACGGCACTTTATCTTTAAGTTAATGTCTGAATTTATTCGCTAATGCATATTGGGATTTAATGACAAAAGCTCAGTTAGCTTCTTGGTAAATACCATTTCAGAAAAGATAATTCACTGGTTCGCCATTACTTTCGAGTAATAGGGAGTTTGATGACTTTTGTTGTCCTCTGTGGAGACAGTGATATAGGCATTGTTTCTTTATCTGAAAATTATGCACGGCCATTAACTGGCTTCCTTCATTATCCTCACTCCAACCGCAACAACTGCCAAGCGAATTGTCTTTAACTAATAATGACTTGCTCTCTTTTTCCTGATGGATTTCTCTTGGTTTTTCTGAGGTAAACAGGCAGCTGCCAAGGAGTTCTCGAACATCACGCATGAACGCTACTTAGTTGGCTCCCAGAGGAGATGAAAAATCCCAAACTTACCTAACCAATCAGCCTTAGGAAACAGCACAGCTTAGTTGGTGTTTTGTTGTGGTTAAATATATATATATATATATATATATATATATATATATATATATATATATATATATATATATATATATATATTCTTTTCTTTCTTTTTTTTCTGGTATGTTGAGTTCTCTTCACTGTGATATCAAAATCTTCTCGGAAGACAGCTGTCTTTCTTATAAAACTCTTAAAATAGACAAGGTGGTAAACAGAGCCACACAGAAACTATTTCAGTTGTTCAATGCAATGCCAATTTGTGGTATGTAAATATAGCCCAGTCCTCCTCTGTGGGTGAGAGTATCTGGCTTCATAGCATTAGCGCTTCATGGAAACTGACATACCTCTAGAGCCTACATAGGTAGTGTGACCTCTGCATTTGGTAATTGAAACCAGAAATATTCAATCTGTACTGTACCGTTCCCTCCATTTGACCAAATTGAATAAAGGTACTGAGGGAAATCAAGCCAATCAAAGTGAATCTTCTGAGACGTGAGGAAGAAAAAAAAAAAAAAAAAGATGCGAGCTCTGTGATGCGTGATTGGACTGACAACATATGATTTGTTGGATGTTACAGATCTGAGAGTTTAAGAGAGGCATTCGGGATGTTCATATCACCTTCATATTTAGAAGGGCAAAGTTTGGCCTTCAATAGGTGGTAGAGAGGGGTCAGGATTTTAGATTTGTAGTCCAGCAAACAATTAATGATTTTAATGAGGTCATTTAGTACATTTGTCAAGATTTCAGCTTTATTGGTTTCTAATGAAAGTGTTTGATTACTACAGAGGGTTGCTAACAGTATTTTCCACTGTCAGAACACTAAAACTCTCTCTGAGGAGTTTGTAAAACTTTGTCTGTAATTTATGCTTTAATAGACAGTTTACTGACCCCTTTTTAAATGGTGGTGTATATTATATAGTTTGTTTATAATTTATATATATATGCACTCACCTAAAGGATTATTAGGAACACCTGTTCAATTTCTCATTAATGCAATTATCTAATCAACCAATCACATGGCAGTTGCTTCAATGCATTTAGGGGTGTGGTCCTGGTCAAGACAATCTCCTGAACTCCAAACTGTATGTCAGAATGGGAAAGAAAGGTGATTTAAGCAATTTTGAGCGTGGCATGGTTGTTGGTGCCAGACGGGCCGGTCTGAGTATTTCACAATCTGCTCAGTTACTGGGATTTTCAGGCACAACCATTTCTAGGGTTTACAAAGAATGGTGTGAAAAGGGAAAAAACATCCAGTATGCAGCAGTCCTGTGGGTGAAAAATGCCTTGTTGATGCTAGAGGTCAGAGGAGAATGGGCCGACTGATTCAAGCTGATAGAAGAGCAACTTTGACTGAAATAACCACTCGTTACAACCGAGGTATGCAGCAAAGCATTTGCGAAGCCACAACACGCACAACCTTGAGGCAGATGGGCTACAACAGCAGAAGACCCCACCTGGTACCACTCATCTCCACTACAAATAAGGAAAAAGAGGCTACAATTTGCACGAGCTCACCAAAATTGGACAGTTGAAAACTGGAAAAAATGTTGCCTGGTCTGATGAGTCTCGATTTCTGTTGAGACATTCAGATGGTAGAGTCAGAATTTGGCGTAAACAGAATGAGAACATGGATCCATCATGCCTTGTTACCACTGTGCAGGCTGGTGGTGGTGGTGTAATGGTGTGGGGGATGTTTTTCTTGGCACACTTTAGGCCCCTTAGTGCCAATTGGGCATCGTTTAAATGCCACGGCCTATCTGAGCATTGTTTCTGACCATGTCCATCCCTTTATGACCACCATGTACCCATCCTCTGATGGCTACTTCCAGCAGGATAATGCTCCATGTCACAAAGCTCGAATCATTTCAAATTGGTTTCTTGAACATGACAATGAGTTCACTGTACTAAAATGGCCCCCACAGTCACCAGATCTCAACCCAATAGAGCATCTTTGGGATGTGGTGGAACGGGGGCAGCTTCGTGTCCTGGATGTTCATCCCACAAATCTCCATCAACTGCAAGATGCTATCCTATCAATATGGGCCAACATTTCTAAAGAATGCTTTCAGCACCTTGTTGAATCAATGCCACGTAGAATTAAGACAGTTCTGAAGGTGAAAGGGGGTCAAACACAGTATTAGTATGGTGTATATTTCGTGACTAAAAACTACTGCATGCCACTATGAAAAAAATGTTTAGGAGCACCAGTGCGACTGACCCGATCAGCATTTTTGTCTATGGTTTCTACTTAAAACGTGTTTTTGCATTTGTAGGCTATTGATTATAATGGAACTTTGTGAGATCGCGATGAACTATGGAAAGTTGCTGCTTTATTGATTATTAAGGGAGTTTAAAATGTGATAGTGATTTAAAACAGTTCAATAAACAAGAAATATTAAGTGACTTGCATTGTCTGACTATAAAACTATTGCCTGATTTTGTCAACGAAAATTGTTTGAAATTTATTTATTTGAAACTCTAAAAGCAAACACAGCGGTGTATTGTTTATGAAAGAACTTGCGTTTTTAAACTAGTCTGTGATTCATGATTACCCATTCATAATTGCTTAATTCCTGTATAAATCAGCCATTCGAACGAATCAATTGAAATAATTATTCAATGATAAAATTAGTGACCTGCCGCCACTACTAGTATAATTTCAGTCATTTCAATCACTGAATATTTCTATAGCCTATTAAAATTGTTATATTTAAAACATTAATCTCAACATAAATTTATGAATTTAATTGCACGCATGCCACTTCTGAGCCTGTTTAAACATCTGAAAATACACCTACAATCAACTTTTGTCTTCTTCTATGCCACCTAGTAGCCTACAAATTAACGTTAATACTGTTTTCATATGATTGCTAACTTATTCTCACTTGTTCTTATTCTATTGTTTTAAATTGTCATTTTAAAAAGCTTATACACATTTGAATTCGACATAATAGCTGACATAGCCTAGGGTACTTGTAATAAAATTAAAAAAATGCCATTACTGTAAATCACTTTAAGGAGCCAGATGTCACCTCCTAATGGTAAGGTTATGTATTTATTTATTTATTTATTCAGAATGTTTTATTACTGAACAGAAGGTTACTCCTAAATTTTTTGACTGTGCTCCTAATTTGTTTTTTTTTTTAAATCTACGAGTGCTCCTAAAAAGAAAAGTAAGCTCAGAGCCCTGAGAAGTGAGCACAAATGTTGTCAACACTATCCCTCACCTTTTATTAATAAAAAAGCTTCAAGACATAACTCAGCAGCAACGAGGTGTTTCTTGAAATAACAGAGACAAACAGATAATTCACATACACAATTTTTATACTCTTTCTCAAAATGGCCATATTTAAGGAGGAAAAAATCATGTAGTTTGCACCATTGGGTCATCATATAGTGGTCATTAAACATTTCTATGGTAAAACAGTAAACTAATATTAAATGATTTACAGCTTCCATCTCACCTCGCTCTCTTTCACAGTTAAACTGACACTTTGCGCTGGAATTCAGCTCTGTTTCTTTAAATGGTAAACCTCGCCTACTTTGATTTGATTGGCCAGCTCAATAGTTGTGACATTGACGAGCGCTGATAGCCCACTCAGCAGGCTGACAATATAACTTTTAAACCTTTTTGTCATCATAAAAACAGAGCACTGTGTAGTGCAGCAGATCAGTGCAAGAGTTTCAAATATTGGGGGGACAGATTGGCCATTTTTCAGCACCACCAACATGCGTGAATGAAATATTTAAGCCATAAACCAATTTGTAAACAATAAACAAAATAAGAGACAAAATTTCATTTTCTATTTGAAAAACTTTCTATTTCTATTTGAGAAAATGAGCCATCTTTCCATTTCTTGAGTGTATTCCTCCACATAACATCAACTTTCAATTTTTGGTTCAAACAGAAAAAATGGAAAAATGAAACACTGACCGATTTTACAGTTTTTCATTCGCCAGATTGAATGGAATAATTGAATGATCGGATGATACACGGACCCTACTGCTCCGGGTGTGTGTGTGTGTTCACTACTAACTGCTGTGTGTGTGCACTTGGATGGAATAAATGCAGAGCACAAATTCCAAGTATGGGACACCATACTTGGCTACTTGTCACTTTACTTAAATAAACTCTGTTAGAAATGTGGCATTCAAACTAACCCCAGCCAGTCAGCAAACAAGAAGCATTTAAGTTAATTTTTCCAAATAAGAACCAGGAAAAAAAGCATACTGTGCTTTATCATACCTGAATGCTAGCGGGGCGTGGTTTTCACTGGAAGTTCGGCAACTGCGCTACAGAGAGCTGAGCGAACATCCCTGATGAGAAACACTACCGTACTAGATAGTGAGCCAACTGTTGTTGGACTCGCACACATTTTCTTGCTTTAAGGACTTTCATCCTACAAGTTATCAGTCAAACATGGTCATTTTCTTATGCATAAAAATGAGCCCTAATTCCTGCACAAGCCTTAATCATTTGACGATAATAACACAGCTGATATCAGTGAGCTGTACACTTGGCTGCTTCCTTTTATGTGTTAGTGGACTGAATGATGATGTGAATTAAGGGACTCAGCATCTGTTGCAGCAGGTTGTGTTTTGAGGAGTGCTTTTAACGATGGTTTCGCTATCGATCAAGGCCCAGCTCTGTTTAATCTATCAGAGCTCTAGCCTGGTGAAAGCCATGGGAGACGCAAGGCCTGGTTCATTTGATTACCTCTGATCAAGAGCAACTGCGTATCTGGATCGTATTACCCCTTTGGATACATGTGTTAAGGGCCTTGATCAAAGGCATGATGGGATTATGCATAGAGATCAGAACGGCAAGGAATGAAAGAAGAAGGGAGAGAGAGATGACAAATCATCCATCTTTATGAGATGGATAATACAACATAATATGCACAGATATGCGATTTATGCTTCACAAATAATGTTGTAATATTCTCCAAAACAACAGGTGGCAGTGTGGACAAAATCCACAAAAAGCAAGAGTTACCAGAAGTGTTTTGCGGAATTTGTCTTTTAACCATACTAAATAAAGATAATATTCAAGAAGTGGACTTTGTAGAAATGCCTGTTTGGATCCAACTACTGTAGTTTTCGCTTGAGGTGATTAAGTTTTGTATTTGGTTGATGTTTTCAACCAAACATTGGGTGATGAGAGTCAAGAACCTTTTCAAATCTTCAAATCAAATGAACCAATTGCTTTGCAAAATGATTCACTATTTCGAAGTACTTGAATCTCCTCATGTTGGTGACATCTGCTGATCAAAACTCTGTAAATGCAACAAGTATTACAGAAGTGGCAGTTGTAATTTGGTTTGGTAATTGGGTATTTAGTTTCATTTTGAATCTTTTGCAAGGAGTTATCATACGTACTCTATGAATAACTTTGAAATATAAGACGATGAGCCAAGTTTTAAGAGGTTAAACTGAGGTTAGACCACACTTTCTCCCAAGACGACAGATAAATTAAGGTCAGATAATTCCAGATTCCAAACAGATTTGACAGAGAAAGGCATTGTAATGCGATCAACAATTCCACAACACACCGAGGAAACATATGGTCAACCAGAAGATGGCGCAATCCAAGCTGGCTGCATCGGAGCCTTCCGCCCCCTCTGGCAACCCCACCAGTCATACGTTATTTCTCCTGCAAAACCCAGAACAGAGTCTGACATAACTTCTCCCTCCAGAAGGCATGTCCTCACATCATAACATCCAAAGGGGGGGGGGGGGGTGAAATAGTTATTTACAGCAGAATTTACAGGGCTGTACTCGGGGCCTGGAGCCTTCCCTGGGCTTAACGGGGGATCAGGAGGCCTCCCTGGGCTTAACGGGGGATCAGGGTGGCGCTTACATTGTGCTGGCACTGGAGGATACTCTTGAGGAGCAGGCACAGCAGAGCGCTTTTGAGGAGCTGGCACTGGAGTGAGTTTTGGGGCTGGAGCCGACACTGGAGCAGACACTGGAGGACACTTACGAGGAGCAGGCACTGGAGGGTGCTCTGGAGGCGCTTACGAGGAGCAGGCACTGGGTCTGGAACCAGCACTTGGGCCACATGAACGCTTGGTGGGCTTGAACTGCCAGCTGACTTGGGTAAGCCGCGGACGGTGGTTGGCTTGACTTCACCGCGGCTGGCAGGCTGGGGACAGGATGCTCTCCAGACACCGGAGGATTCCTTCCCTCAAGCTTAGTAGCGTGGTGTCTGGAAGTTAAGAGCCATAAAAAAAAAAAGGATACAAAAAACTATTCAAAACAAAACAAAAAACTCGGGGAGTAGGTGCGCCGGTTACTTTCTGTTTTGGGTCTGGTATTCTGTCACAGTTTGCTATTATTCTGTAACACAGAGCGAGGAATGAGGAGAACTAAATGAAGGAATTTATTCATATCACAGGAATCACATATAGCTCAAGGATTAATTTGACATAAACAATACCAGACAAACCAACAGGGAACAGAACACTCTTCAAATACTCAGAAAATAGGGACTAATGATTAGACCCACCTGGAATCAATGGAACAACATAGGAAACACCTGGAATCAAATTAATAATCAACATAATCAGGACAGGAACACATGGGGAGCAAAACACAACCAAAACTCGGAACAGAGTCTGACGATATATATTTATATATATTTATTCTGTTTAATTTAAACTATAGCTGTTCATGAACCTGCATATTTGAGTAAAATCACCAAACTCAAGTGTATTGTTTGCACGTTTTTACTTTAGCGTACAAAAGGTAGTTCACATAATTATTTACATAAATACCCTTTCTAAGTAAGAACGACTGGCGAGCTGTAACAGGCAATTTCACACTCTAGGTGAAAACATAGTGCTTTTAAACTTATTGCAGAAGTTCTTCTGGCTCTAAAGAACTTGGTATTCAAACGCATCTAGTAAAGACAACTTTCCCTCAAATTTTTCCAATAGGATTGAAATGCTGCACACAAAATTGTGCATGCTTACTATTTGGATGTGCAGTTTGATTAGTTAGCAGTTAGCATCTGCTGATAGATTCCATAATTACTCTATTCTGCCTACAATAAGCCTGTTTTTCTATTGACAGATTTTCAAAAGTAGTCATTTAGAATGTGACAGACGAGCAACTTCCATCGATATGAATGAAAATGCTAACGAATTGCATTCACTAGGTGTTATAAACCACTTTGGCATGGTGAAACAGGGAAAGCGCAGCATGGGTGTCACTTTAATGCTCAATCTCTTGTGTTCAGATATGTTTAGCACAAACCAGGCTTTAGAGAGCTGATATATGGATACTAAAATGCAATCTAACTGTCATTCCTTCTTTTTAAGGCACTGGGATGCATACTAAAAATGCTGAGCATTTATTTTTGCTTGGAATAGATTTTCAGAGTTTTCTTAATTAAAGGTGCAATAGGTGATTGTCTTCAGAAACATTTTTGCTGGTTTAGAGTCTCTTCACATCCCGATAGCAATCATTAAGTTAAGTGGTCTACATATATTTATCTGTATTTATATATTCTGTGGAAGGCGTAGGTCCAAGAAATGTTCGATCAATCAAAACGCTTGGTCCGAGCATTTTAATTGGCTTTCCTACCTGCCTGTCAACATGAGTATTTGCATACCTCTGAGCACCCGGTTCGCGTAGACAGGATACTTCATCAGCGTTGTCACACACACTGTGCAGACAGAGCGAGAATGACAGACAAACATCAACAACCCGATCTTCCTTCCATTTAGGATAGTTTTATTTTATTTAACATTTGTATTTTATAGATTTTTTAAATAATTTTTATTGTATTGCATTTTATCAATATTGTTTTAATAACTAATATTATATTTTAATTTATTTTATTTTGAAATATGGATCTCAAAGTGTGATATCTCGCTCTCTTTCTCTGGACATTGCAATGCATGCTAAGAATGATGACCACTTTTGTTAAATGGGAGCTCTTTCTGAGCGTTGTCAGAGCCCAAATGTGTATTTTATTTTAAGGGTCGATGGTAAGGAGCAAACCTGTCCGAGGTTCACTGGCACCCAGGTAGCTGTCATTATCATGCAATAAGAGAGAAAGACCTAGCCAACACTAATCCGGAGCCACAGGGAAGAGGCTGACATTATTATGAGTGCTCAACCAGCATTTGAACATCTGTAGTTTTGCTGAGATAAATGAAGATTAAAGTTTAGTGGATTGGAGATGAAAACAGCCTGTTAGGCAGCATGTTTCCTGCACTCCTCTTCAAAGCTGCGGGCGTGTGCATGTATGAGCGCACCAGCCATACACCGCATGATATGAACACAATTAAAACCTTCTGCGTGCTGTCTGGAATCAACTCTGTTAGCTGCAGAAGCCAAAATGCATCACACTGACGGGCAGAAATGAGCATGAGGGCATTGCGCTCCTTATGAGAGATTTTAATGAAGTCTGGTGGAAAGAGAATGATTGAAACGCTAATGAAGCAGTATAGACGGAAGACGATACTAGCAAAAAACTAAATCTTCTCTTGGGATTGGTGGGCGGCCTGATGCTGTAGGCCCAATCTCCCTGGGGAAATCCTGCTGTGTGACAAATTCAACCCACAGTTGTTTTCTTTTGAATTATGCATGCTATTTACAGGTCCGAACTTGCGTGTGGATCAGATTTATTTATTTATTTTAAAACAAACACCCACAATGCATTGCTTTTTGAAGCTGAGCATGCTGAAGAAATAGCAGAGCTTGTCAAAAATGCTGTATCTTTGTAATGTTTCGGATCAGGCCATTACCTGCTTAGAACTAGTTTCTGCTACTGTATTTTTCCAGCATCTGAGAGCTAATGGCAGTCATGTGGTTGTTTCAGCTTGTTTCTTGTTAATACAGTCAGTGTCTGAATCATTATGGGCACCTTTACACCACTTACTCTAAGGAAGGTGATAATGAACTTCAAAATTATCATTAATTTTTTGAGACCACCCCTTTATTTTCAGTTTAATGTGCTAAAAAATATTTAACGCAATTAATGCAGCATCTTTTTTTATTTTTTTAGCATTAAAGGAGTCATATGATGCAATTTCAACTTTTTCTTACTCTTTGGAGTGTTACAAGCTCTTGGTGCATAAAGAAGATCTGTAAAGTTGCAAAGATTAAAGTCTAAAATCCAAAGAGATATTCTTTATAAAAGTTAAGAGTCAACCACGCCTACCTAAAATGGCTTGTTCTAACACGGCCCCACATGTCTATGTCACGATGTGGGAATATTTGCATAAAGCCGCCCAAATGTTCACGCAAAGAAAGAAGGCGTAACTTTTATTCTTGCTGTTGCCACCGATGCCATGTTTTGGAGACGCTATGTGTTTCCTTGTGAAAGTGAAATTACTTTGTTTGGCCTTCTATAAGAGGACACACTAGAAAACAGTGGTTAAATTCAACATAAATATTCAGATGTGTGCAATGCATTATATGGAGGACAGTTTCCTGATCCTGGGAGAGTAGATTACAATGCCAGCTGTTCTGACCCACAGTCTGTAAGAATGTATATATATGTAAAGGATTTGCCACTGATGATTCAAACGCGAGTTTTGCGGAGGGTAGAATAGCGCTTGTCATTTCTCTGATCACAAATGCAGACATGGTTTTATGTTTACACAGCGCGATGCAACGCAACGCGTGAAAAGACAATATAAGTCAGCGGTTCTCAATTCCATGTAAGTGACCTGCAAAGTGGACATTACAGGATATTCCGCCATGATTCCAGTTCAAAGCGAACGTATATTTTCCATTCAAAGTGCATTGAAGTGTGCGAGATTTGAATTTAAATTGTATTTATTTACAGAGGTATATGACGGCACACTTGTGTGTCCATGTGTGAAGACGCTGCGCAGCACAAATCCGTGAATGAATGTTCCGAAGTGAAGTAAACTTCAACAGATTTTCCCTGCTCAGGGAGTAAGGAGCAATGAACACTGTGTAGGGACCATGTCACAGTTCATGCACGGAGCTCATTTCTAACGAGCTGATTATCTGAATCAGGTGTAACAAAGAGAGACATGCAAAATATGCAGAGATGGAGGGTGCGAGAACTGGAATTGAGAACGGCTGGTATTGTCATTATAATCTGTAATTATGTCCCCACTGGATGCAACAAATGCCTTTTTATAATGAGTTTTAATATTTTTGTCTCGGGACTCACAGCATCACAGTGTAGTAAGGGGCGAAACATGTCCGTCAAACTCTTGAGGAAGCTGATTAGTTCATGTTGCATATGCAGTCAATGAGCTTGTTGCTTTACATTTAAATGGCTGGTTAGGATTCGCTTGAGCATTGCAAGTGGCTTTCAGAGTTTCTCTGAAACCCTCCACCTTCTCCATCTCCAGCTGTATAGATCTGCTACGGGTTATTTCATATGCTATTTGTGCAGCAGCAGGATGTCTTATATACTTACAGCACCATATCAGCATATGTATTGGCAGTAGCAAGTTCCTGTACTTGCTTGCAGCAGCAATAATCTACAAATACAGCAATAATCAACAGCAGTGGCAATTCAGCAGCAGCAGCAGCAGCAGCAGCAGCAGCAGCGTAGCAGATCTATTCCCACCAAGACCAAATACATTAACATTGTCATATCCATTACCATGCTAAAATCTTCAGAGAATGCTCATGATAGAACTGAATATGTTTTTATTTTATATCATTAATTTAATTTAATTTAATTTAAAAAGTTTTGCCTGAATTCATCCTATGCCTATAGTTTGTAATAGTAATACACTTCTTGTCCTTATGATTCCTTATGACTCTAGTACAGTGCATGGTGAGGTCACTCTGTTCTATCGAGGCAAAGTGTGGCTTTGAAACCCAATGAGGTGAGCTAATGCAGTGCATGTTAATGCAGGTAATGAGAAAGGGAGAGAGAGATGAGTTCAGGTCTGGCAGATGCACTCATGGGTAATGATTGATCCTCTACTGACCTTGACGGAGCATGATAGATATATCTTGGAATCGATTTGTTAGATATGAAAGCCCAAAATTAAAATACACTGAAAGCAGTGTAGCCGAAATCACGGGTTCACCTGCATCCACCACAGATAACACCATTTGTGCTTGGATTGCTCTGATGTGCCTCTCACTGATTGGCTGATGATATCGTGGCTTTAGTGGCGTTCTTATCTCATGGCACTGTAGTATGTGTTTCTAGATTACTGTCTTAAATACATTCAATACAATGCGGCACAGGAGGAAATTTGGGCCAGAGATCTTAGACAAAAAAATAAAAATAAAAAATCTAGTCTCCAATGTCACCTGATCCTTCAGAAATGATTCTATTATGCTGATTTGGTGCTCAAGAAACATTTATTATTAGTATAAATGTTTAAAACGCTTGATCTGGTTCATATTTTTGTAGAAACTGTAGAAATTGTATTAAGGATTATTTGATTAATAAAAAAAAATAAATAAAAAAAATAAAAGAACAGAATATGGAATATGAAATTTGTATGTGACAGAAATTTATTTTCTGTCAGTTTTGATAATTTTAATTCATCCTTGCTGAGCAAAATTCTTAATTTCATAATTAAATCAGTATTTTGAACAGTAGTGTAATATTGTAATCATAATTATGCAATTATTCATCTTCCCAAGGCTATGATAATTTACTTTTTTATTATTCAATCTGTAACAGTTTAGTAGCATAATAAAAAGTGATAATGTCAATATATAATGTATTCTTTTTTTTATTCATAGGGATTATTGTATTATTATAATAATACAGCTATGTCATAAATATTAAAATGATTAGTAAAACAAAACTTAAATATAGCTGCAAGCAGCGATGGCGGGCTCAAGCCATCAGTGCAAACGCCACCCCTGTGGCATCGGGAAAACTGTGCCCACCGGGCACATGCATTTACAGTAACTCTCTGGCAGTCTGGATTTAAAAGGATTCGGCAATTAAAGGGTTAATCCAAACCATCAAGACTGTGAAAGACACACACACAGAACAATATATAAAACTTTAGTAACACTTTTTAATAAGGTTTCAGTTATTAACATGGACTCTATTAATGAACATGAACAATAATTATATAGCATGTCAATGTCAGTTAATATTTAAAACTTAAAAATTAAAAAAAAATAATAATAATCTGTTAATATTAGTTAATGCACTATGAACTAATATCAACAAACATTAATAAATTATGTGAAAATATATTGTTCATGTTAGTTAATGTATTTACTATTGTTAACAAATGAGACTTTATTATGAAGTGTTACTGAGACCTTTATTGATTTACACCACGTGCATAATTATTAGGCATGTTGATATTGTCAAAATTTTCTAAGCACATTTTACCAATTCCAAACGACATCAATCTTAATAACTACCATTAACTTTGTGTTTAATCATTTATGAGTGATATATAATTGTCCATGAAGGCTGGAAGGAAGAGAAAAACTCTTTATTATTAGGGTTTTTTTTTACATTACAGATGAAATGAGCCAAAATCAAAAAATACCAAATACCAATAATCAAAACTAAAAAAATACAGAAATACAAAAATTAAAAAATTAACATATGACAAAAAGAAAACAAAATGCTGACTGGGACAGGGGGGTTACAGTTTTATTTTAAGATTAGTTTATGTACTGTGAAATAACATGAATATTAAAATTTTAATGATAGGATTAACTAACATAAACAGATTGTTCATTGTTAGTTCATGTTAGTTAATGCATGTATTAATGTAAACCAAAGAGAGATTATTATAAAATGTTGCCAACACATTTCATGATCTATAACCATTTTTAAAAATAATTTTAATGAGCTATAAACATTTGTGAAATGATTATATAAAACTATATTACCAGTAAAATTCATTAGCTTTTAAAAATACGCATTATTTTTCTTTGAAAGATTTTTATAAAAGATTTAAATGCTCTTTACACGTTTCTACAACAATTATTTAAAAGTAATCCTAAAGCGCCATCTAGTGGTGGCCATGATTGGTATTACACACTGCACGTTTGGTGTTGCTCTCTGAACCGGTCAGAATGAAGCGCGGCTAAATGGTGCGTGAGAACAGAATACACTGGGCATATGTCTACGTAACTCCAGGTTCACACACTCTGTTTGTAATGCGTATTTTTTCCGAGCCCATGTTAATGGATCAGAGCGTTCACACTGCACACGGTAAAAGATGTGAACAGAAAAGGTTAGAAATAGAAAGGTGCGAAAAGAATGAATATCTAGCGCATGAGCATAGAGAGTTGTGAGTGCACAGGACACAGTTTGAAACTCGTTTTAATTGTGCGCACTGAGCGAAATCAGCATGTATCTGAGCACGCGTGTCTGGTTTTAAGCGTGCCAACAAAGAGATTCGCGCTCGCGCATTATTTAATGTGCTTTCGCGTTACAATAACTCGCTCTCGCTCCTGCTTCTGTACCGCATACACATACTGCATACGCACTGCAGACGGAGTACGTGTGAACCTGTATAATGTATAACAAATCTATTTCAACACCCGAGGCACCGCTACAATGAGCTCTATGACCAATGCATGGCAAGAAAACATCCCTAATAATTCAGCACTCCTGAATATAAGGAGTTTTTCACTTCCAGCCTTGAAGGACAATTATATATCACTCATAAATGATTAAATAACAAATGTATAGTATTTATTAAGATTGATGTGATTTGGAATAGGTAAAATGTACTTGGAAAAAAAATATAACACCAGAATATCAGTATGACTAATTATTATGCACTCGGTGAAAAAAAAGCATTTTTAACAATTTTTTATTGAGCTATAAGCATGTGTAAAATATTTTTGACTGCATTACAGCTTAGTCTTCATCTGTGAGCTGAACTGTTTTACTGTTACATCCATGAGATTGGTGTAAATTCAGATAAATGTCATGTCACAGGATGTCTTTCATAGGTCAGTACCAAATGAGTTTCAAATTATTATTTGCAGCATAAAAAAAAATCCATGTGTATAATCCATTTTTTGTCCCTAAAACTGACTGAAAAGGATAATGCCTAAGAGATTTCTTAAGCTGTAATGATGAAAAGAAAAAACAACAACACACAATTACTGATTTTCTTTTTTTCTGGTGATTAAAGAGATGTTAACTCTCTCTCTCTCTCTCTGTCAGCTAGGCCCCCCCCTCCCCCTCCCCCTCCCTTCCCTCACACAGAGAGAGTGGCCTAAGAGTGAGATCAGATGTCTGACAGTTTTTTAATTTTCTGTTATCCATACAGTGTTGTAAAGTCATGAAACTATGCATTTTTCCTCAGAATGATACGTTCTCTGTATGAAAAATGGGTTTGAAGTGTTTGGAAGCTGCACTTTAAGAAATATAAGACAATTCATGTTTACTTTTTTACTGTTATTTCAATAAATCACTACGGCAAAACCGTTCAAGCTATCCAAAATCCATTCTCAATTTAAGTTCCTCAATGTTTTGGCATCATGTAGAAAAAGTTTGGTGTGTATACTGTAATTATCCTCTGAGCAGTATGCATTAATTCACAGCTATATTTTTCCAAAAAATCCATATTCAAATCAATATAACCGACTTCCTGTTCATCGTAGCTGATGACTGTGAATTAGAAAGTTGTCCGTCTTGATAAGAATAATTTATGTACCGAGTTTGGTGTCTGTAGCTAAAACTAACCCCCTCACTTTTGACAAAAGATGGCGCTATAGAGTGCCTCCTCCACGCCCTTTCATGTGCTTTTGACATTGTCTATATATCATTAGGACTGATATGTGTTTTGATTTTCATGTAATTCTGAGCATTTTATCTGCCTCAAAATCACTAGAACAGAATATTCAAGATTGACACGTTGCCACGGCAACACTATATTAGATATCAATATCCCCACAACAGATTTACATCTGCCGTGTTTTGTCATTATTCTGATGAAGTTTGAAGCAAATTGAGTGAAAATAAGATGCTGAATACAAAGCATTTTGAAAATGACACACTTCCTGCTGCCAGTTGGTGGCGCTATAACTTTGACTCCTAATAGTCACATCTATGCGATCGGCATCATACATCAAACAATCCGATGAAGTTTGATCTAAATCAGAAAATGTATGTGGATGTTATTAGACATTTCCTGTTTCTCATTTTTTGCCCTAAATTTCAACGCCTCGCCACGGACAAACCGTTCGAGATATCAAAAATCCCCTGGCAATTTTTCATCCCCAATGTCTTGAGATCATGTTCACCGAGTTTCGTGGAGAACGGGTGGAAAACCTCAGAGGAGTATTTCAAATTCCAGAGCATGCTTTTTTGAAACAGCCCTGAATAGCTCACTTCCTGTTGGGCGGAGCCTTTTTCATAGAGCGCGAAAGTTGTTCGGCTCAATGAGATCTATAAGTGTACAGAGTTTCATATAAATACATGCAAGTATGTGTGCACTATGGTTCAAGATTTCTGACTGTGTTCCAGGGGGCGCCGTAGAGCCCCTGTGCCACGCCCGGGTCCCAGCCTCTGCGGCGTCCTGATGGCCGCAGGTTCCAATGTGTGTGCCAATTTTCAAGAGTTTTTGAGTATGTTAAGGCCTCCAAAAACCCCCGGAAGGTTAAAAAAAAAATAAAAAAAATAATAATAAATATAGCTGCAAGCAGCGATGGCGGGCTCAAGCCATCAGTGCAAACGCCACCCCTGTGGCATCAGGAAAACTGTGCCCACCGGGCACATGCATTTACAGTAACTCTCTGGCAGTCTGGTTTTAAAGGATTCGGCAATTAAAGGGTTAATCCAAACCATCAAGACTGTGAAAGACACACACACAGAACAATATATAAAACTTTAGTAACACTTTTTAATAAGGTTTCAGTTATTAACATGGACTCTATTAATGAACATGAACAATAATTATATAGCATGTCAATGCCAGTTAATATTTAAAACTTAAAAATTAAAAAAATAATAATAATCTGTTAATATTAGTTAATGCACTGTGAACTAATATCAACAAACATTAATAAATTATGTGAAAATATATTGTTAATGTTAGTTAATGTATTTACTAATGTTAACAAATGAGACTTTATTATGAAGTGTTACTGAGACTATTAATTTACACCGCGTGCATAATTATTAGGCATGTTGATATTGTGATTATTTTCTAAGCACATTTTACCAATTCCAAACGACATCAATCTTAATAACTACCATTAACTTTGTGTTTAATCATTTATGAGTGATATATAATTATCCATGAATTTTTTTTTTTTTTTTTTTTCTTTATTATTTTTTTTTTTTTTTTTTTTTTTAAAGATGAAATGAGCCAAAAAAAAGAGTTGTAACTCAGACTGAAAAGTCAAAAATAATTATTAAATCCCCATGAGAAATATTCAAAACTATTCCAATACAGAAATTGCAAAATTTAGACATGACCATTGGACAAAAAATGCTGACTGGGACAGGGGGGTTACAGTTTTATTTTAAGATTAGTTTATGTACTGTGAAATAACATGAATATTAATGATTTTTTAATGATAGGATTAACTAACATAAACAGATTGTTCATTGTTAGTTCATGTTAGTTAATGCATTTATTAATGTAAACCAAAGAGAGATTATTATAAAATGTTGCCAACACATTTCATGATCTATAACCATTTTGAAAAATAATTTTAATGAGCTATAAACATTTGTGAAATGATTATATAAAACTATATTACCAGTAAAATTCAGTAGCTTTTAAAAATGCGCATTATTTTTCTTTGAAAGATTTTTATAAAAGATTTAAATGCTCTTTACACGTTTCTACAACAATTATTTAAAAGTAATCCTAAAGCGCCATCTAGTGGTGGCCATGATTGGTATTACACACTGCACGTTAGGTGTTGCTCTCTGAACCGGTCAGAATGAAGCGCGGCTAAATGGAGCGTGAGAACAGAATACACTGGGCATATGTCTACGTAACTCCAGGTTCACACACTCTGTCTGTAATGCGTATTTTTTCCGAGCCCATGTTAATGGATCAGAGCGTTCACAATGCACACGGTAAAAGATGTGAACCGAAAAGGTTAGAAATAGAAAGCTGCGAAAAGAATGAATATCTAGCGCATGAGCATAGAGAGTTGTGAGTGCACAGGACACAGTTTGAGCAAAGGAAACTCGTTTTAAGTGCGCGCACTGAGCGAAATCAGCATGTATCTGAGCACGCGTGTCTGGTTTTAAGCGTGCCAACAGAGAGATTCGCGCTCGCGCATTATTTTAATGTTCTTTCGCGTTACAATAACGCGCTCTCGCTGCTGCTTCTGCACCGCATACACATACTGTATACGCACTGCGGACGGAGTACGTGTGAACATGTATAATGTAAAACAAATCTATTTCAACACCTGAGGCACCGCTACAATGAGCTCTATGACCAATGTATGGCAAGAAAACATGCCTAATAATTCAGCACTCCTGAATATAAGGAGTTTTTCACTTCCAGCCTTCAAGAACAATTATATATCACTCATAAATGATTAAATAACAAATGTATAGTATTTATTAAGATTTATGTGATTTGGAATTGGTAAAATGTGCTTGGAAAAAAATATCATCAGAATATCAATATGACTAATTATTATCCACTCGGCTAAAAAGCATTTTTAATGATTTTATTGATCTATAAGCATTTGTAAAGTCCACATTTTTTAAATCTTTTTATGTTGCAATTAACATAATTTTTAACCTAATAATATAAAATCATGTTGTCTGAGCCCTACAAATTGTACTAGGTTTTTTTTTTTTTTTTTTGGTCCCTAAAACTGACAGAAAAGGATAAGGCCTAAGAGATTTCTTCAGCTGTAATGAAAAAAAAAAAAAAAAAAAAAAAAACAACAAAATTACTTTTTTTTTTTTTTTTCCCTGGTGATTAAAGAGATGTTAACTCTCTCTCTGTCCCTCTCTCTCTCTGTCAGCCAACCCCCCCCCTCCCCCTCCCTTCCCTCACACAGAGAGAGTGGCCTCAGAGTGAGATCAGATGTCTGACAGTTTTTTAATTTTCTGTTATCCATACAGTGTTGTAAAGTCGTGAAACTATGCATATTTCCTCAGAATGATATGTTCTCTGTATGAAAAATAGTTTTGAAATGTTAGTAAGCTGCAATTTAAAAATACCAGACAATTAATGTTTCCCTTTTTACTGTTATTTCAAAAAATCACTATGGCAAAACCGTTCAAGCTATCCAAAATCCATTCGCAATTTAAGTTCCTCAATGTTTTGGCATCATGTAGAAAAAGTTTAGTGTGCATAGTGTAATTTTCCTCTGAGCAGTATACATTAATTCCCAGCTATATTTTTCCAAAAATTCATATTCAAATCAAAATACCCGACTTCCTGTTGGTCGTAGCTGATGACTATAAATTAGAAAGTTGTCCGTCTTGATAAGAACAATATATGTACAGAGTTTGGTGTCTGTAGCTAAAACTAACCCCCCCACTTTTGACAAAAGGTGGCGCTATAGAGTGCCTCCTCCACGCACTTTTAAGTGCTTTTGCCAGTGTCTAGCTATCATTAATACTGATATGTGTTTTGAGTTTCATTGTAATTCTGAGCATGTTAATTGCCTCAAAATCACCAGAACAGAATATTCAACTTTGACACGTTGCCATGGCAACATTATATTAGATATCAATATCCCCACAACAGATTTACATTGGCAGTGTTTTGTCATTATTCTGATGAAGTTTCAAGCAAATCAAGTAAAAATAAGATGCTGAATTCAAAGCATTTTGAAAATGACACACTTCCTGCTGCCAGTTGGTGGCTGCTATAACTTTGACTCCTAATAGTAACATGTATGCGATCGGCATCATACAACAAACAATCCGATGAAGTTTGATCAAACTCAGGATATTAATATGCACTTCATTATACAAATCCTTTCCCTAATTTCAACCCCTAACCACAACACAACCCCACGGACAAATCCGAAAAACACATCAAAAATCCCAATCCAATTTTGCATCCCCAATGTCTTGACATCATGTTCACTGAGTTTCGAGGCAAACGGTTGAAAGACCTCAGAGGAGTATATCAAATTCCAGAGCATGCTTTTTTTAAACAGCCTTGAATAACTCACTTCCTGTTGGGCGGAGCCTATGACATAGAGCGCGAAAGTTGTTCGGCTCAATGAGATCTATAAGTGTACAGAGTTTCATATAAATACATGCAAGTATGTGTGAGCTATGGTTCAAGATTTCTGAATTTGTTCCAGGGGGCGCTGTAGAGTCCCTGTGCCACACCCGGGTCCCAGCCTCTGCGGCGTCCTGATGGCCGCAGGTTCCAATGTGTGTGCCAATTTTCAAGAGTTTTTGAGTATGTTAAGGCACCCAAAAACCCCCGGAAAATAAAAAAAAAAATAAAAAAAAAAACAAAAAAAAACAATAGGAAAATCAACACCTCCCTTCTCCACCTCTAATAATAAACATAAAAAAAAAATAATAATAATAAGAATAATCCTTAGAAAAACAATAGATATCTTAACACATTCAACCCTCATCACAAAATAGCTTGAGCTGTTACACATACATAAATTTAGCTCGTGCTAAGAATTCTCACAAAAGCTACAGAGAAGACATTGTTTAATTACTTATTACTACAGAACTATGATTGCTGATGCCTTGGGTAAACTGCAGGTCAAGGGGGTTAAATAATTTTAATTGCAATATATGTATGTATGAAGAGTTTGGTTCCAAAACACAATAAATCCATTTTGATTAATTTGAGTAAAAACGTGTTCTCTTTACTAAGAAATTGGCAAGATGAAAACCACTATTTTCTGTTTCAAACTTTCACATAGTATCTTTAGGTTATAACATTAAAAATTCAAATCCAGGTTTTGATTTTCAAAGATTTATTATAAAATGTTATTATTTAATTTTTTTTTTTTTTTTTTTTTCAAAAATTCAATAAATCCATTGAATCCATATGGACATTATTTTTCATATTGAAACTGATGAAATTACACAATATAGTAAGTTGATCCACATATGACAGCCTCTGAACTTGGTCAATACTAATCTTATATACAGGCACTGGACTAAAAATAAATTTATCAGTCATCACTTCCAAAATGGATTCAACGGGTCATCTTGTTAATGCTATAAATTAATTATAGCTATAAAATAAAATTTAATCACAAACAAGAACATGAACAACAATATCACATTAGACCACAGAAATTCCAAAATGACATTTAACTTACATTCAACTTCCAAAAGTGCATTCATCTTTGCATTGTAACATTCATTTAGTTGACTGGTGCTGTATGCTGTATTAACAAAAACATAAATGGCATTAATAAAATCACTAACACTGACAAGCTACGCAATATCGAGTTCATAATCAGAATCAGAATCAGAATCAGAAAGAGCTTTATTGCCAAGTATGCTTGCGCATACAAGGAATTTGTTTTAGTGACATAAGCTTCCAGTACACAAAAGACAACAACACACAGTCAAAAAAATAAAAAATAAAAACCCTTTGCAGATAAATAAGTGTATAAACAATTGTGCTATAAATGATAATGGAATTGGATTGAGTAAGATGCAGGGATGTACTAGGATGAAGGGGTAACAAATAAATATAAGGATAGATCGGCATTTTTATTGTATAAGTGGGGAACATTTAACTGTTCATGAGGTAGATTGCCTGGGGGAAGAAACTGTTCTTGTGCCTGACTGTCCTGGTATTTGCGGCTCTGAAGCGCCGGCCAGATGGCAAGAGTTCAAAGATGGGGTAACTTGGGTGTGAGGGATCCAGAGTGATTTTCTGAGTGATTTTCTGAATCGAATGCGATTCATCTAATGAACGTGATATAGCATAGCTTGTCAGTGATCTATGGCTCTGTGTATCAAATGCATCTGAATAATTTTCATCTGAAAGCACGTGATGGAGATTTACCGGCACTATTAATCACAGAACCGGCTTTACTGACGAGATGCGCATGACAATCACATGCGATTTATCAGAATCAGAAAGAGTTTTATTGCCAAGTATGCTTGCCCATACAAGGAATTTGTTTTAGTGACATAAGCTTCCAGTACACAGAGACAACAACAACACACAGAAAAAAAGGACAAATATTGCAAAATAAATTGGAAAATAAATAGATTGTATGAACAGTTGTTCTATAGATGATAATGGAATAGAATAGAGTGAGATGCAGGGCTGTACTAGGATGAAGGGGTAACAAATAAATATAAGGATATTGCACATTTTTATTGCATAAGTGGGGAACATTTAACTGTTCATGAGGTAGATTGCCTGGGGGAAGAAACTGTTCTTGTGCCTGGCTGTCCTGGTATTTGTGGCTCTGAAGCGCCGGCCGGATGGCAAAAGTTCAAAAAGGGGGTAACTTGGATGTTAGGGATCCCAAGTGATTTTCTGAGCCCTTTTCCTCATTCTGGATGTTTACAGTTCTTGAAGGGTGGGCAGGAGAGCACCAATAATCCTGTCAGCAGTCCGAACCTTTCTCTGTAGTCTTCTGGTGTCTGATTTTGTAGCTGAACCAAACCAGACAGTTATTGAAGTACACAGGACAGACTCAATGATGGCTGAGTAGAACTGTTTCAGCAGCTCCTGTGGCAGGTTAAATTTCCTCAGCTGGCAAAGAAAGTACAACCTTTGTTGGGCCTTTTTAACAATGGAGTCAGTGTGATTGTCCCATTTCAGATCCTGAGAGATGGTGGTTCCCAGGAATCTGAATGACTCCACTGCAGCCACAGTGCTGTCTAAGATTATGAGTGGGGAAAGTGCAGGGGGGTTTCTCCTGAAGTCCACTATCATCTCCACTGTTTTGAGTGTGTTCAGCTCCAGGTTGTTAAGACTGCACCAGACAGCCAGCTGCTCAACCTCTTGTCTGTAAGCAGACTCGTCACCGTCCTGGATGAGACCGATGACTGTAGTGTCGTCTGCAAACTTCAGGAGCTTGACAGAGGGATCTTTTGAGGTGCAGTCGTTGGTGTTCAGGGAGAAGAGCAGTGGGAAGAGAACACATCCCTGAGGGGCACCAGTATTGGTGTAGCGGATGTTTGACATGAATTTCCCCAGTCTCACTAGCTTATCTGTCAGAAAGCTGGTGATCCACTTACAGATAGAGCTAGGAACAGAGAGCTGGGTCAGTGTGGTCTGGAGGGCTGTTGGGATGATGGTGTTGAAAGCCGAACTAAAGTCCACAAACAGGATCCTCACATAAGTCCCTGTTTTTTCCAGATGTTGCAGGATGAAGTGCAATCCCATGTTGATTGCATCATCCACGGACCTGTTTGCTCGGTAAGCAAACTGCAGGGGGTCCAGTAAGGGTCCAGTGGTGTCCTTCAGATAATCCTGAGCTAGTTTTTCAAACGACTTCATGACGATAGATGTTAGAGCCACAGGTCTGTAGTCATTAAGTCCTGTTATCTTGGGTTTCTTTGTAAATGGGATGATGGTGGAGTGTTTGAAGCAGGAGGGCACTTCACACAACTCCAGAGATCTGTTGAAGATATGTGAAAAGATGGGGGCCAGCTGGTCAGCACAGTTTTTCAGACAGGCTGGTGTAACACCATCTGGGCCTGGTGCTTTTCTTCTTTTGTTCTTCCTGAAGACCTGGCGCACATCATCCTCACTGATTTGAAGTGTGTGTGTGTGTGTGTGTGTGGGGGGGGGGGGGTGTTAACGATTGTGCAGGGAGATGGTCAGAATGGGTGTGGAGGGTTTCAAATCCACAATAAAACTCATTCAGGTCATTAGCAAGTTGTTGATTCGCCTCAGTGCAGGAGGATGGTGTCTTGTAGTTTGTGATGGCTGTCAGTCCTTTCCACACTGAAGTTGAGTCATTGGAAGTGAACTGATCTTCCAACTTTTTAGCGTAGGTTCTTTTAGCCACTCTAATCTCTTTGTTCAGTGTGTTCCTGGCCTGATTATACAAGACTCTGTCCCCATTTCTGTATGCATCCTCTTTGGCCCGACGAAGATGTCTGAGGTTTGCTTTAAACCATGGCTTATCATTGTTGAATTTTAAATAAGTCCTGGTAGGAATGCATATATCCTCACAGAAACTAATATAGGATGTTACAGTCTCTGTGAGTTCATCCAGATCGGTGGTAGCAGCTTCAAAAACACTCCAATCAGTGAGGTCGAAACAGGCTTTTAAAGCTCACTCTGTTTCGTTGGTTCTTCTCTTTACAGTCTTTACTACAGGTTTAGCAGATTTAAGTTTTTGCCTGTCGGTTGGTATAAGATGAACCAGGCAGTGATCAGACAGCCCCAAAGCTGCTCGTGGAACAGAGTGATATGCATCCTTTATTGTGGTGTAACAGTGATCTAGTATGTTACTGTCTACGGTGGGACATGTAACATGCTGTCTGTATTTTGGCAGTTCACGGGAGAGATTGGCTTCATTAAAGTCCCCAAGAATGATTAAAACAGAGTCCAGGTGTTGTTGTTCTGTCTCTTTGAACTGATCAGCAAGTTTCTGTAAAGCCAGGCTTTCGTGCGCTTGCGGAGGGATGTAAACACTCACCAGAATGAACAAGTGAAACTCCCACAGCGAATAGAAAGGCTTGCAGTTAACAAAGAGTACTTCTAGATCTGAACAGCACATCTTCTTTAACACAGTTACATTTGTACACCACCGTTCATTGATGTAAAAGCATGTCCCACCGCCGCGCGATTTCCCCGTTGATTCTGCGTTGCGATCTGCTCTAAACAGCTGAAAGCCGGGCAGATGGAAATGGCATCATTTAGCCAGGTTTCCGTGAAACATAGAGCAGCAGAGTTTGAGAAATCTTTATTTGTCCAGGAAAGCAGAAGGAGTTCATCCGTTTTGTTGAGTAGAGAGTGGAGATTTGGCTGATGGACGCTAGGCAACGGCGTTCGAAATACGCGCTTCCTGAGTCTGACGAGCATGCCGGCTTGCTTCCCCCGTCTGCACATCCTGAAGCATTTGATCAGCACCGCTGCTCCGCAGACAACAACATTCAGTAAAACGCCTGAATAATTGAAATCCGGTAAAATATTTTGTGGTGTGTTCTGCCGAATGTTCAGCAGTTCATCCCTGGTGAAACTGATCGTGTTTGATAAACAAAAAAACAGGAAAAATAAACAAAAACAGTACAAACACTGGAGAGCCAAGCACTGAAGCAGCTGTGTACAGCCACATTGAGAGCTATCGAGAGCTATATCGTGCAGCCCTTGTTTGTTGATCACAAATTACAAAGTAGATGAGGAAAACTAGAATGCCTGGTGTATTCAATTACTGTCTAGAGTGTGTGGAATGGTGTGCTGTGATTGGTTGAGAGGATATATCGCATTCTCCTAAAAAGGGAGACTGGCGTTTGTCGCGGTTTGAAAAAAAAGGGGAAAAACATGACCTTATGACTCTGCGAATATTGCATTTTGTGTAAAATAAAAAATTGACTTTTCAATACTGACCAAATACAATACTGATTTTGGCAGAAACGTATTTTTATTTTTTTTTAATGGCATTTATTGCGTTTGGGAACCAAACTCTTGATATATATAATTGTATACATATTTGTGGGTGTATACTTATTTTTCCTTTATATACTTTCTAATTTTCTTCCTAACACACACAGTAGGAAAGATAGATCTTTCCTACACCTACATCTTTCCTATATTTTTTCTACAACTTCTTTTCACAATCCAGTCAATTCCTGGTGTAAAAATCTAGTTTGGCCCTGCTCTTTTCTTTTCTTTTCTTTTCTTTTCTTTTCTTTTCTTTTCTTTTCTTTTCTTTTCTTTTCTTTTCTTTCTTTTTTTTCTTGTTGAATACCTTGTTTCACTCAGAAATACACATTATGGTAATAAAACGAGTTGTGAATTTTATTTCAAATTGAGTTTAATGTGAGAAAAAGCTAAATCCGTCAGTGCTAATAAAAGAAAGTCCTCTCCATGCTCTCAGTTTGTAGGCCTATTGCTTGGTAGAGCAGTCTCATAAAAATAAAATATAAAATCATATCTGGTTTCAAATGCGCTGTCCCGCATTCAACATTAGAAGGACACATCAGTTAACCTTCAGGTTGATAGAATATTAAAAGGAATTTTTGTAACTGTTCGTACTTTAAAAGTGATGAATTGTAGAGCACTAACAGTTAAGCCTGTATAAGGACAGCACATGAGTCTAAGGTTTCTTTTACTGTCAAGAATATTCTTTTTGTATTTGAAAACATTGTGTAAGTAGTCTGATAAACAGAAATGGAAAAGGTCTCAGCTGTGACCAACAGTGAATTTAAGAGTTTCTTTCAGTGTTTTTTGGAGTGTTTGGATATTTGACCAGTGCTCTTCTACACATTAATGAGTTGTCTAATTGATTTAATAGAGTTCATCACTTTCACTCTTCCCAAAAGAGGAGGAAAAACTGAATCTGACATTGGCTGTTTTGTCTTTGTTTTAAACCAAGTCTTGATTTCCTTTAAAACTGGTGCAGTGTAACAATGTGGGTTATTAGGACACACAATTAGGTATCTAAAAGGGCTGATTCTTTAAAGAATGTTCTGGGATCAGAAGTTGTATGGATTGTATCTCTGACTTCTTGTTTATAAAAACAAACAAAAATTGCATGTACGATTATGCAACTGAAATCTGTATGCCATGGCACAACTTTTGGTTTTAAACTTTCTGGAGACCTCATGAATTTCCTTTAAGTGCATCACTGTAAATATGATTCTTGTTTGATTTTACAAACCCATCATCCTTAATGGGATTTGCTAAATAGTATATATAGCTTTATGTGAGTGTACTGTATGTATGCAAATAAAGTTGCATATACATTCAACTAAATATATACAGCTGTGCAATAATATAAACACACACCCGAGATTTCCTTTATAGTACTGTATATGTTGCTTTACGTGAGTGTACTGCATGTACGTAGGTAACATAGGATGTACTGTATATGCAACTTTAATTATGTTGTTGTGTGATAATATATATATATATATATATATATATATATATATATATATATATATATATATATATTAGTTATATTATTTTTATTATTATTATTATTAATTTTTTTTTTTTTTTTTTTTTTTTAACAATATAACGATCAAGCAGTTGAGATTTACTTTATAGTATCAGTCATGTTGTGAACAAGACTAGATTTTTAAAAGATTTTCTATTTTCTTACTTTTGGACCAATCTGTGTTTTGCTCTGTATTTATTTTATTTTTTTAAAAACTATGTGTACAGTCCTCAAAAGGCCACACATAAACTCAGTGGAGATTTGCTTACTTCCTCCTCTGCAGTTGACCTCATCAAAACACTAATTTATGAAGTCTGACCGGAGGGGTTTGATACACCTCACTGCAAAATGTTGTAGGTTTCTTCATTAATGGATAAATTAATAAGAAATTCTTTTCTCAATATGTTAATTGGCCATAACAGGAAGTGGTCATTATTGTTATTTTTTTTTTTGTTATTTTTTTATTTTATTTTTTTTCCAGCTTAGCCGTCAATCTCCTTTCTCACACGAGGTCTCCTCTCGTTCTGGACTCATTCAGAGACAAAAAGATGACAGACTTTGAGAAGTGCTCAAATGTCGGCTAATTGATGTGAATGTTTAGTGGCAATGTGCAGCAAGAGGATTATTCTAATTGGACTGTATTCATGAGAGTTTGTTTTTCTTTTTTTTTTTCTTCAAATGCCACTATTGAGGAACTCAGATCTGTTTCACCTTGGTTTGTGGTGATACGGTCCAGCAAAGGAAGACTGAATGTTACAGATGTCTCTGTTCTGAAGAAACCACTTGACTGCCACAACGTAAACAGTCTCAGAGGCAAAAAAAAAAGAGAAAAGAAAAAAAAAAAGGAATCTATAGAAAGCAGGTTTGAATCTATGTTTGTTTCTAATAATAGTGGGAGTCTCAAAATGTCAAAATCTGAATTATTTTCAATTCAGTGTGGCAATTATTTTTAAGTAGTTGTTCATTTTACAAATAGCCATCCTATTATTTAAATGAAATACTATATCAGAATGACCTTAAATTTTGGCTAAACCAATAATATTAATTTGGGGTGGGGATATCTTTTGTTTTTGATATCTCCACACATACAGTACTGATAGAAATGAACTTTATTAGTAAAATAAACTGCTAAAAGAATAAATATAATGTTGTTGTTTTTTTTGTTTGTTTGTTTTGTTTTGTTTAATCAACCAATAATTAATAATTAGAATAAATCTAAATTAGAATCTGCAGAATATTTTGTGAAAGAATCATGATGCATACATAAGTCATTTCCCCCCCAACCTAATAAATGACTAATGCAGATTAGTTGGAAAGGTTTGCACACACAATGATCAGCGCCTTAAAGAACAAACTCCTGTTATAAGAAAATGTTTGATGTTTATCACGTCCTGCTCATTCTGAGGATGGTGGCTGCGGAGTTCTGTGTGCCAGAGAGAAGAAAGTAGAATGAACAAAGAGATGAAAGCAATATGAAAAGTTCTAGCTCAAAAATTGGGCCTGACCACCTGACCCCTCAGAGTCCCTCACCCTTGTGGAAGCAGAAATCTCAGTTACTGTCACACTTAACATGGAGTGCAGGTCTAGGTTTGAGAGACCGCCTGGCCTCACCATGAGGTTAATTTACAGTCCAGGGAGGACAACCGTGCAGTATGAAGCATGGAATACATGAGGCTCAGTGAGAAGGTCTCGACTCGGTGGGTCACTTTTTATGGAAAAGAGCGCAGTGTTGTGAACTCACTGCAAAACTTGTATAAGTCTTCAAGAGGAAGCTAAACTTGTGTTTCGACCCAACTGGATGAGCTAGATACTGAACTCAGGTGTGAGTGGACATATAACTATATAATATTACTCATTGCATATTCAAGATAATGTGACACCAAAGCACAACTGTACTGATTGTCCAAATCAGATGAATCCAAAACTTGATTAAATTTCTTTTGAATCACCGTTTGATGAACGAAACAGCAAAGGCTTTCTTTTTGGCAGATGTTTAACAAATCTAACAACACAAATGGAGGACAAACATAATGGTCTCTAATGTTTTGAAACAACCTATGAGGTTAGAGCTATTTCTGGTGGTGAAAAATAATATTTGTAAATGAAAAATCCAATGAATATTTTTCTTCTGGTGATTCCACAGTGACAGTCGCTATTAACACAACCAAGCGCTGAGGTGACGTCTTAGTCGGGTTGAAAAGGTGGAGGGAAGAAATATCTAATTCCTCTTTCTGCTGACAACAGTGAAATGCAGCATATTGTTATTACTGCAAAAATGTACAGTATGAGATTGCATTTGTGTAAATGTGATGCCAGCAAGACCAACGATCTAGGAATTGAAATGTAGAATCTGTAGGACATTAGAAAAGTCTGAAATTGAGGTTCGTCCCCTCGAGATGGGTTACTTTCATCTAACAGGGCTGCTAAAGTGGTTTGAAGGCGATTTACATTTAATTAGTTTACTGAAATAGAGGTGGACTTGCCTGAGGTGGACAAAACTGTTTATTTCATTTTTATTTTTATTTATTTATTTATTTATTTATTTATTTATTTATGTTTTTAGCTAGATTATCTTAGATGGCAACTCTGAAGTAGTGTGTTGTTTTGTGTGTGTGTTTAGTTTAGTTGTCTCTTGGCATGTTGGGGGAAATTCTGGTCCTCAAATATAATAGGTTTTGTCCCCTACTCTATTTCTGTATTATAAATGTTCCAATAACAACCTTGCTTTTAGATCTGTAGAATATTGCATGGCAGAAGAGACATTTGGCCTTGGGGAGTGAACCTTCCATTTTTAGATTTTTCATGAACCTTGGTTTATTTTTCCTCTCTGAACAGTTATGAAGAGTGCTTCTTTATCCTCCAGCTCATATATTTCCATAGAATGTAATATATATTTTCATATTTATCGATCATCCCATCCATCCGTTTACAAGCTAAAGATATCATCCTAGCACATATGAAAAAAGAAAATGAGTTAGTGTTGAAATTAGTTTGCAAGAAATGCATGCATGCACATATTCATCATTCTACAATCACATCCAAAATGCTTTTAGAATGCCACATTGCACTGGGGGTCTCTCACTGTGGTTCCAAGCCTAAGGGATGAGGTTTGCTGGATTTCATTAGCCCTCAGTGGGGCCCTTCTGTCTTCTCTCTCTGGGTTCATTATCACAGAGTGCTGTCCCATCCCTTCAATTGCAACCCTACAGCCAGTCTCTCAACAGGCACAAAAGAAGGGGGGCTGTGATTTAACAGCACTGGTAATGTGTGATGAAGTGCACCGGAAGATAGCGACGCCTTGTCATACACAATAGGTCCACGAAGGGAGCAAATCCTGCACCAGTAAAATCTAAAGACATGTGGGAGACTGCTGGGCTAGGACGCAGGGTTGCCATTGTTCTTCAAAAGGCTTTAAAGTACTGAGATGTTCAGAAGAAGCAGCCACCCCTTATATATGACCGATGGACCCTTATATAAAACCCTTCTTTGCACTCCCTGATCTTCAAGATTCCTTAGAAGAGCAAGGACCCTACACATTTTTTGCTTCTACACTATACCATCATGGAGACTTCATTGTCTTCATTTTGGAGAGATCATAATAAGGACTGTGAAAAGGACTGCTTCCCTTCTTTTCCCTCCATCTTGCATATTTAGAGTGCAACAGGATGCTGGAGCCGGTGTGCTGTGTGTGTATCTTCAAATTAATCCTAAACCTCTGAGTGGCCATGTTATGTGTACACAAACTCAAGATTAGAGATTCAAGATATGTATTTGTTACATACACAGTTATATAGAGAATATATAACCAGCAGTGACATGTACTAAATCAGGTGTGCTGCATAGACTGTGCAATTATTTATAAAGTACATAACAAAAACTAAACAGAGATATGAGTACACAATAAAGATATGAGTACACAACGGCTGGTGCCAAGTTCAATGTATGTACCCACACAAACATATGACCTCTCTTCCGATATTAACCAAATCACACTAAGTAGAGAGTAACACAGAGAAGGATTGACTAGCCCTCTGGCTAAACATGTCTTAATTTACCCCTCTTAATGAACTTGGTAATTAAATCAAATTAAGCCCCATTAGTCAAGTGATTTTTCAAGCTGATACTGTGCATCCTCTTGCAAAAACTTGGTTTCCTGCAATTAGAGAAGCTTAAACAGAGACAATTTGAAGCTATTAATTGTGTACTCATGTCTTAATACTGACAATAAACTTTTTTAATGAGGGGGAGGAACCGCGGACCATGGCTAAAGAAATGGAATAATTGTGGTCTGCAGCTAAATGCACTGAGACAAATGTAAACACACTCTTTAGAGTTTCTTTCACTGAATAGGAATGGGAATAGAAAGGGCAGAAATATATAACGTGTTGAGTATCTACAGTAGCCTTTATGGCAGTGGTTGTTAACTGGCTGTTAAAAATGGGTCACAGGTCTGTTCAGATTGGAAACAGAAGGAGAAAAACAATATTTAATCCAAATAATAACATTAATTTCACCATGTAATCATCCATAGTGAGGATAGCAAAAGCTTTCAATGTCTTTTGTTTTATTGAACTGTTTTATTAATGATTAATAACTGCTTGATATCAAGAACCTTTTTTTGGTTACACAATATTTTGTAAGTTTTGTTGGTTAATGCCATAGTGGACCTGGATTTTATAATGACACCTAGTGGTGTGGATGTAGCATCACAAACATGTCAAAACAATTATCATCAACAGATGATTTCGTAGAATAAAACCTTTTTTTAGGCTTCTGATATGACTGATGTGTTGCAGATTTCTCTCCTGTTATCAGTCATGTGACAGAGTATGACTGGTCTTCTGTTCCTCTGGAATGGAAACCACATTCAGCTTTCTGTATCTTATGCTTCACAAAATTCCCAGATCATTTCCAGGAATAGATTGAACTCCACTTTCCTCATATTTTCCTTTTAATTTTTTTAGAGCTGAAATTCATGTTTTACTTTCCATTGGAATTAATTTCCACATTTCGCTGCTAATTTCATGGCTATACAAGATTGAAATGAACCGCATTCTGGCTTTAAAACCACTTTAGACAGACTCACGAGAAGGCAAATAAGAAATGGATATTACTTAATGGTTTATTCATGAAGTTTTTTAATTCAACTTTTTTAATACTTGTATTACCATTACCAATTAGAGCAGATAGGTCTCAAACAATTGCATTTGTTGTTATGCTAATATGGAGAGTGTCTCTTCAGTACGTTAAGGTGACAACATCATGCTTATCTTGATTGAAAGTGTCACCTACTGTGCCGATGTCAAGCCAATCTTCAAAGTTGCAGGACGGCAATCTCAAAAAAAGTTTGCAGAGTTGTCAACAAAGGACGGCATGTATAATATCATCATCACCTCACAAATCACAACGCACAAACTTAGTCCTCTACAAATCATTTGACTTTTAAATTTAATCTAGCCCTCTGCTCCAATGTAACAGTGTAGACGATTACATGGCAAATTAAAAATCCTGTCCATATAGGGGTCATCCTTCATAAATAGCCAAGAATGATTAAGCGGTTATCAGGGGTGGTCCAGCGCTGTGCCAGCGTTCCCTAGGTGAAGGATATAGCAGATAAGAGTCAGAAGCGGTTTCTATTTCCGCCCAAGTCTGGGCTTTAGCAAGCCTGCTGAATGATCACACATATGCACACATTTCTCTGTCCTCATATATATATCAGAATCAGAATCAGAATCAGAAAGAGCTTTATTGCCAAGTATGCTTGCGCATACAAGGAATTTGTTTTAGTGACATAAGCTTCCAGTACACAAAAGACAACAACACACAGTCAAAAAAATAAAAAAATAAAAACCCTTTGCAGATAAATAAGTGTATAAACAATTGTGCTATAAATGATAATGCAATTGGATTGAGTAAGATGCAGGGATGTACTAGGATGAAGGGGTAACAAATAAATATAAGGATATTGCACATTTAACACAGATTGCGTGGGGAACATTTAACTGTTCATGAGGTAGATTGCCTGGGGGAAGAAACTGTTCTTGTGCCTGACTGTCCTGGTATTTGCGGCTCTGAAGCGCCGGCCAGATGGCAAGAGTTCAAAGATGGGGTAACTTGGGTGTGAGGGATCCAGAGTGATTTTCTGAGCCCTTTTCCTCACTCTGGATGTATACAGTTCTTGAACGGTGGGCAGGGGAGTACCAATAATCCTTTCAGCAGTCCGAACCGTTCTCTGTAGTCTTCTGATGTCTGATTTTGTAGCTGAACCAAACCACACAGTTATTGAAGTGCACAGGACAGACTCAATGACGGCTGAGTAGAACTGTTTCAGCAGCTCCTGTGGCAGGTTAAACTTCCTCAGCTGGCGAAGGAAGTACAGCCTTTGTTGGGCCTTTTTAACAATGGAGTCAATGTGATTGTCCCACTTCAGGGTCCTGAGAGATGGTGGTTCCCAGGAATCTGAATGACTCCACTGCAGCCACAGTGCTGTTCATGATGGTGAGAGGGGGGGGAGTGCAGGGGGGTTTCTTCTGAAGTCCACGATCATCTCCACTGTTTTGAGCGTGTTCAGCTCCAGGTTGTTAAGACTGCACCAGACAGCCAGCTGCTCAACCTCTTGTCTGTAAGCAGACTCGTCACCGTCCTGGATGAGACCGATGAGTGTGGTGTCGTCTGCAAACTTCAGGAGCTTGACAAAGGGGTCTTTTGAGGTGCAGTCGTTGGTGTACAGCGAGAAGAGCAGGGGGGAGAGAACACATCCCTGAGGGGCACCAGTGTTGGTGGAGCAGCTGTTGGACATGAATTTCCCCAGTCTCACTAGCTGCTGCCTATCTGTCAGAAAGCTGGTGATCCACTGACAGATAGAACTAGGAACAGAGAGCTGGGTCAGTTTGGTCTGGAGGACTGTTGGGATGATGGTGTTTTGAAAGCCGAACTGAAGTCCACAAACAGGATCCCTCACATAAGTCCCTGTTTTGTCCAGATGTTGCAGGATGAAGTGCAATCCCATGTTGATTGCATCATCCACAGACCTGTTTGCTCGGTAAGCAAACTGCAGGGGGTCCAGTAAGGGTCCAGTGATGTCCTTCAGATAAGCCAGAACCAGTTTTTTCAAACGACTTCATGACGACAGATGTTAGAGCCACAGGTCTGTAGTCGTTAAGTCCTGTAATCTTGGGTTTCTTTGGGATGGGGATGATGGTGGAGCGTTTGAAGCAGGAAGGCACTTCACACAACTCCAGAGATCTGTTGAAGATCTGTGAAAAGATGGGGGCCAGCTGGTCAGCACAGGTTTTCAAACAGGCTGGTGTAACGCCATCTGGGCCTGGTGCTTTTCTTTCTTTTGTTCTTTCCTGAAGACCTGGCGCACATCATCTTCACAGATTTGAAGAGCAGGAGGTGTGGAGAGGGGGATTGCAGGAGGTGTTAACGGTTGTGTAGAGAGATGGTCAGAATGGGTGTTGGGGGTTTCAAATCTACAATAAAACTCATTCAGGTCGTTAACAAGTCGTTGATTAGCCTCAGTGCAGGAGGATGGTGTCTTGTAATTAGTGATGGCTCTCAGTCCACTCCACACTGAAGTTGAGTCGTTGGAAGTAAACTGGTCTTCCAACTTTTTAGCGTAGGTCTTTTTAGCCGCTCTAATCTCTTTGTTCAGTGTGTTCCTGGCCTGATTGTACAAGACTCTGTCCCCATTTCTGTAGGCATCCTCTTTGGCCTGACGAAGATGTCTGAGTTTTGCTGTAAACCATGGCTTATCATTGTTGAATGTTAAATAAGTCCTGGTAGGAATGCATATATCCTCACAAAAACTAATATATGATGTTACGGTCTCTGTGAGTTCGTCCAGATTGGTGGTAGCAGCTTCAAAAACACTCCAATCAGTGAGGTCAAAACAGGCTTGTAAATCCTGCTCTGTTTCGTTGGTCCATCTCTTTACAGTCTTTACTACAGGTTTAGCAGATTTAAGTTTCTGCCTGTAGGTTGGTATAAGATGAACCAGACAGTGATCAGACAGTCCCAAAGCTGCTCGTGGAACAGAGTGATATGCATCCTTTATTGTGGTGTAACAGTGATCCAATATATTACTGTCTCTGGTGGGACATGTAACATGCTGTCTGTATTTTGGCAGTTCACGGGAGAGATTGGCTTTATTAAAGTCCCCAAGAATGATTAAAACAGAGTCCGGGTGTTGTTGTTCTGTCTCTGTAATCTGGTCAGCGAGTTTCTGTAAAGCCAGACTTACGTGCGCTTGCGGAGGGATATAAACACTCACCAGAATGAGTGTTTATATATATATATATATATAGTCTGTCAACAGTTTAGTCAACAAATTAAATTTTATTTTATGAGTTTAGTTCAAAAATGCAAAGATTTAACCAACCTCCCCCAAAAAAAAAATTTAATAAAAAAAAAAATACAACTCTGAGGTCAGACTGACCGTTTCAGTTAATTAATGCAAAACTATTTACTCTCATTGCATGATTGTATGCACACATAGTGAAGAAAATGTGGCTTTTTTTTCTCTCTACCCTTCTATGTTATTACTGCTTAATAGAAATGATTCATACAAGGACGTGCACATTCCTAGTTATATTAAACTAATTTGCCAACATACAGAACAATCATTTTGTTCTTTTTCCATCTTTTCCCCATCCCTTTCAATTTACCGACTTGCGTAGATTAATAAATTTGTAGATAGAACTTTGGTTTGAATAAAAGATGAGCTGAAGAGTTTTATTTGAATCAGAGGTTGAGATCCCTTGATGAGAAGAACATTTCTGAAGTGAACGTTAATGGATTTTTACTGTGCATATATATTTCACCCACTTACCCGCAAAAAGAAATTTATTTCATTCTAAAAGGAAGTCATGGCAACACTTCTGTCTGTAAATTTCACTGATATTCAAAATGTATCAAGCATACATTTAATTATACATCTCATCATGCCATACTTCAATCCTCGGCTTTGGCCATACCAGACAAGCATCAAATTTGGCAAGTTTATTATTTAAAAAATTTCATACAGTGATATTCAGATAACTAAGAGAAGCTTGTCTGGATATGAGATGAGTAATACATTTATTATAAAGTCAGCATATAGCCTCTGTTGAAACAGTGCTACAATGCTCCATTAACCAGTACAATGTGCAAGTTACTATGGTTGGCAGCCTATTAAAAATGTTATTGAAATAATTGCATGATATGTCTTTTAATTAATCAGATTAATGGCATTAATCAATATTTGATGAAAAACAGCCAATAAATTAGGACAGTTCAGAAAAATTGTGTTATTATAGCAGACAATGTCGTTGAACATACATTATGAAAAATAATTTCAGAAATCAGAATATTATTATTAAAATAGCTCATCTTGATCAAATCTCAAAACCTGCATTTCTTGCTTCAGTATTATTAAAGTGTCCCATTATGCCATTTTTAAGGTTCCTAATATTGTTTTTGGAGTCTCCTACAATAGGTTTACATGCATGCAAGGTCAAAAAACGCTTTCATTTTCTCAAAATATGCATTTAATATCACCTCATTTTCAAGCGATTCTCAAACAATTCATTTGAAGCAGTTCTAAGATTCATTCTTTCTAAACCCCTCCTTTCCGTGAGCCTACTCTTCTCTGATTGGTCAGATGGCCCAGTCTGTTGTGATTGGTCTACTACTTCCACAAATGTTGGAAACGAAACGCCCATTGCCATGGTATAAATTTAATTTGTATAAAGATGAATGTGAAAATTGTTAAAACTATAACAACAATGATAACATCTTAATTAATTTTTTTTCTATATTTTTCATTATTTCATCATTGTTTTTGTGTTTTTTTTTTTTTTTTTTTTTTGTGTTGTTTAAGCAGAATTAATAATTAAAAGAGGGGAAAAGGAAAAAGAAAAGAAAAAAAATAAATTGAAAGTAGATTATATCTGGTCTGGGCTATTTTGTTATTTTTTGGTGTTGTCATTTTTTTTTTTTTTTTTTTCATGTCGGTGAGGCCATCTAATTTGTAACTTTCTTAATATAAGAATGGGGTAGGAGTTTATAAGATTTTTTTCTTCATCCTACTCCTGTTCTTCTTGTCATGGAATGCATTTTTGTGTGTTTGTTGGATTGTTGTTGTGGTATTTCGTGTTGCATTACCATGAAAAGAGAATAAATAAATGAAATGAAATGAAAAAAATGAAATAGTTCTGTATTTTGAACACTCGGTAGAAAATATAAACATCTATTGTTTCTCAAACTTACAGGTTGTGATTCAGTGGAGCCAGCTGGTCCAAATAAACTGGGCACTGAGCCATCTTTCAAGAGCAAGTGTTTTGTGAATCCCGCATTGAACTCCCCAAGATTAGGGAAACAGTCCTCAGTAAAATGAAATTAACACACACACACAAAATAAATAAATAAAATAAAAAGATTAGGGTTGTACTGCTGTGGTACAGTTGAAAAAAAAAAAAATTTAACCACTAATTTCATCTCATGTCATCTCAACATGATGTTAACCACACAAATGAGCTACAGTGTTTGGGGGTGGGTCAACATAGAACACAGGCGGGCGTTATGCAAATGTGTTACGCTATTATGTGTAGTCATCACAGAAGTGGAATTCGAATTGCTGACAACTCGTTTAGGCTGTTCATAGTAGATTCTTTCTTTTTGGAAACAATAACTTTATTTCTGTCAGGACCACTATTGTCAAAATGATAGATACTTAGCATGAACTTTAGTTTTGCGGCATGGTTCTGTTCTGGGCAAAAACTCCCTGCCCATCCATGCAGCCTGTCATAAAAGTGAAATTGAAAGTGAAAGTGACGTGACATACAGACAAGACCCATATTCAGAATTTGTGCTCTGCATAGGTAGATGTGATCAGCTGAGAATCAGCTGATGCAAGCTTGACTCATGTGACCTGACAGAACTAATGCTAATGCTTAATTTATTAAGTACTTTCGGCTTGACAGCTTTTCAAAATTGTTTACATTCACATAAAGCTACTGTACATTTCACACTGCATGCAAGGCAATATTCAAAATGGCATAATAGGGGCACTTTAAAGTCATCCATATGATTGTGCACAATATTCTAGGACTTCTGACAAATGGTCCAATTTTTAGAGCTTATATTTAAGCTTTGTTAGAGAGAAAAGGTCTCCACAACTATCCTTATGTCAAGCTCAAGTGATCTCTGCTACACCTTTTTATCCAACTTTTGGCATTCTTCTCTCATACAGTGTCTTTTACTCTTTATTATTGTAGTCTCTCGCTTTAGGATAAACAGGCTTCTACTTCCTGTGTCTAGCCATGAGTTTCAGTGACTCCTGCTCCTAACGGGTGGAACAAAAAGGGTCGGGCATCCGTACATGTGCCTGTGCTTTTGAAATCATTATCTGGTTGCAATATACCGTAGATCACTTAAGGCTCACGAGACTTGGTGTCACATGCTCTTAGATGACGATGACAGTGATTCAGATGGAAGGATACAATGTTTCACCATTAACACTGCTTTTTTTTTCCACCTGGGACAACAGACAGAAGAACATGGCCTGCACCACAGGGACCTTCAGCGGGTTTGATCGCTTGCTGACTGCTTTGATCAGCACGTTTTCTCTGGTGGTTATTGTCCTCTTCCTCACTGCGAAAGAACCTTGTGCCAAAAATTTGACGGATATTTCTCAAAAGCAATTACATTATTTTAGAGTCACTAATTAGAGAATTGTAGTTTCACATTTATGTAAATTCCTATTAAAAGCAGGGTAGGTGATTTGGTTCAAAAACTTTTTTTTTTTTTTATATGCTGGTTGAAAGTCTCTTCACATCTGTCACGATACGCACACAGACAGGTAGATCCAAATGCAGTGTTTATTAAAGGGTAATCCAAAATCATAAACAGTCCAGGCAGGGGTCAAAACCAAACATAAACAGTCCAAAACACGAAACACGACATCCACTAGGGAACCAGGAAAAAGCAGGGTGAACAAGGACTCCGTGACACAGACAGAAACAAACCAGGTATATATAAAAAATAGACAACAAAACCAAATACTAAAGTGGTGACAGCTGAATACAATGAACAGTGATGAACAGATAAGGCTAGTGGGAAATGTAGTTCTGAAGGGGGTAACAGACAGGGGAAGTGAGACCTCTAGTGGCCACCCAGGGAGACACAGAACAGACACTGTGACATTAGCCCCCCCTCTAAGGAGCAGCTTCCAGATGCTCCCCAGATCAAAAAAAAACAAATCAAAAAGACCAGGAGGGGAGGTGGACTGGTGGAGGTAGAACAGGGGGAGGGATGGCGGGCCAGGCCCATGTAGGAGAACAGGGACCGGCCGTAATGGCTCCACCGGCAGCCAAGGTGGATCAGACAGTTCAGGGGGCCAGGGTGGACCCGAAAGTTCAGGGGACCACGAGGGACCAGGCAGTTCAGGTGGCCAGGGTGGACCCGAAAGTTCAGGGGACCACGAGGGACCCGCGGCAGTTCAGGTGGCCACGGAGGATCAGTCCATCTTAGTTGTGCAGACGGCCAGGGAGGAACTCGCCACTTGAGCGACCAGAGCGGAACCTGCCCTTCCGGTGTCCCAGTGGAGACGTGAAGGTGCTCTGGACGGCCTGTGGAGACGTGAAGGTGCTCTGGACGGCCTGTGGAGACGTGAAGGTGTTCTGGACGGCCTGTGGAGACGTGAAGTACCTCGACCTCGGGAACCATCTCGGGCACCGCAACGGACAGCGCCTCGTGCACCGCATCGGGAATGGGCTCGGACCCTGCCTCGGGCACCGCATCGGGAACGGCCTCCGCATCGGGCACCGCCTCGGCCATTGCATCGGGCACCGCCTCGACCTCGGGCACCGCCTCAGTCTCGGGCATTACATCGGGAACCGTCTCTGGCACCGTCTCTGGCACCGCATCGGGCACCGCCTCGGCATCGGGCACCGTCTCGGCATCGGGCACCGTCTCGGCATCGGGCACCGCCTCGGCATCGGACATTGCATCGGGAACCACCTCGACCACCGCCTCGGGCACCGCCTCGGTCATTGCATCGGGGACCGCCTCGGGAACCGCATCGGGCACCGCCTCGGCATCGGGCACCGCCCCTCGGCATCGGGCACCGCCTCGGCATCGGACATTGCATCGGGAACCACCTCGGCCACCGCATCAGGCACTGCCTCAGCATCGGGCACCGCCTCGGCATCGGGCACCGCCTCGGCATCGGGCACTGCCTCGGCATCGGGCACTGCCTCGGCGTCGGGCACCGCCTCGGCATCGGGCACCGCCTCGGCATCGGACATTGCATCGGGAACCACCTCGGCCACCGCATCAGGCACCGCCTCGGCATCGGGCACCGCCTCGGCATCGTGCATTGCATCGGGAACCGCCTCTGACACCGCCTCGGCCTCCGGAACCATCTCGGACACCGCCTCGGCCTCCGGAACCACATCGGGCACCGCTTCGGCATCAGGCACCGCCTCGGGAACCTTGGACACGTCCACCTGGATGACAGCGGCCTGCTTGGGAACGTCCTCCTGGACGGTAGCGGCCTGCTCGGGAACGTCCTCCTGGACGGTAGCGACCTGCTCGGGAACGTCCTCCTGGACGGCAGCGGCCTGCTTGGGAACGTCCTCCTGGACGGCAGCGGCCTGCTTGGGAACCTCCTCCTGGACGGCAGCGGCCTGCTCGGGAACGTCCTCCTGGACGGCAGCGGCCGACGCCTGTCTCCTCCTCCTGCGGCCTCTATGATGGCGTGCCGGTGGCTCCTTGACGGAAGACTCAGGCGTTGAGTCAACCATCTTGTCTGCCAACACAGGTGTAGATTCGACCATCTTGTGCAGTGGTGCTGGGCTGCTGGTCATCTTGTGCTGTGGCGCTGGACTGGCGGCCATCTTGTGCTGTGGTGCTGAACTGGTGGCCATCTTGGGCATTGGCGCTGGCTCAGCGGCCGTGATGTGAACACTCCTGGGAAACTCCGGGATCTGGCACATCCTGGAAAAGTAACTTAATACTGTCTCCGGGGCCATCTTGGGCTGTGGCGCTGGGCTGGCGGCCATCTTGTGCTGTGGCGCTGGGCTGGCGGCCATCTTGTGCTGTGGCGCTGGGCTGGCGGCCATCTTGTGCTGTGGCGCTGGGTTGGCTACCATCCTGGACTGTGGTGCTGGCTCAGCAGCCGTGACATGAACACTGTTGGGAATCTCTAGGATCTTGGACAGCACAGAAAAATAGTCCAAGAATGTTTCCGCGGCCGTCTTGTCCGAAGACACAGGCTCGGCAGACGCAACGTGAACGGTCTCAGGAACGACAGACGTGTGCTTCCTCCCCCTTCTCTGTCCGTGATGGAGAGACGGCAGTTCCGATCCGTCCCTCACGAGCCCAGGGTCGAAGGGGGGCCCTGGTGGAGAGCGATGCCAGACCTCCTCTCGACCACTCACTCCTCTGCGACCTCCCCAGGTCCCACGAAAAACGACCAGGCGGGTTCCCTCGAACCCACTCCTTCTCTCCCGCTCGATGGCAGGGGGAGAAACCTCAAAAAACATACTGCTGGATCTAGGTTGACGGAGTCCTTCTGTCACGATACGCACACAGACAGGTAGATCCAAATGCAGTGTTTATTAAAGGGTAATCCAAAATCATAAACAGTCCAGGCAGGGGTCAAAACCAAACATAAACAGTCCAAAACACGAAACACGACATCCACTAGGGAACCAGGAAAAAGCAGGGTGACATGCAACAAGGACTCCGTGACACAGACAGAAACAAACCAGGTATATATAGACAGGTGATTACAATACTAAAGTGGTGACAGCTGAATACAATGAACAGTGATGAACAGATAAGGCTAGTGGGAAATCTAGTTCTGAAGGGGGTGACAATCAGGGGAAGTGAGACCTCTAGTGGCCACCCAGGGAGACACAGAACAGACACTGTGACAACATCCCAAAAGCAATAACTAAGCCAAGTGGTCTAAATGTATTTATACAGTATGGGTTTATATTGTCTGTGGAAGGCATAGGACCATAAAATGTTCGTCTAATTAAAATGTTAGGTACGAACATTATGGACACCCAGTTTGTGCAGACATGATCCGCAATCAGCGTGTTCTAGCGAGAATGGAAGGCATTTATTATTGTAATAGCATGCGTTTCATACTGTGATGTTTTCTCACCGTGAATGAAACATGAGGTAATCTGACTAAATTGAATTCAGTACTCCACCAATGCCGTCTCTCATTGTGTCGCTGGTCTGCCTGAGGCATGGCTTTGCAGAGTGATTATGCAGGGAAGGTGGAATTTTGCTTTCAAAGCTAGCTTGCTATTGCTAGCCTTTCCAAAATCGCCTACTCTACCTTTAAGGTTACATAACATCATTACTCTGCATGTCTTTTTCCATAGTTTGGCCCATGTAATGTGTTGGAAGCATACTTTTGACATTAGCCACCTCACCTACTTTATTTCTATTATGATAGGGTTGGAAATTGATTGAATGAGGAAAAGAAGGCGTAATATACCATAATACCAATAAAATTTGCTAAAACAATGCCTAAATAGCCAGTTAGTTATTGGCTAATATTATCAAGTGATGTTAGCGAGAAATCGTAATTATGTAATAAAAAATGTAAACAAAATGATTTTGATGAACATTTTCTTTTACTATGTTTTATTCTCTTTTACTATATAAAATCAAGAATCTGTTGTTAATTCTCTTTAACTTTTATTTAATTTGGAAAAGATTTCCAAAGTTTCCACTGACCAACTTAAATGCATTTTATAAATTTAAACAAATGTTGATTTTGATGGCTGCAACACACTCTAAAGAAAATTTGGGACAGAGGCAAAATAAAACTAAAATGGTTATAGAATATCCAAATTAAACTGTTTCAAAACAGTTCACAGTAAGCAGGTGGATTGGTAATAGGTGAGGGTGCCATGTTTGGGTATTAAAAAATCTCAGTCTTTGCAAGCAGATTTGTCATACAAATAAAACATCAAAATTTTCAATGCAATGCAGACGTGTAGGGCAAGGCAGGAAACCACAGGTGAATGTGTGTGAGCAGTCATCCTGTGGTGTTAAATATAGCCACATGGCTTCAGGAGTACTTTGGGAAATCACTGTCACTTAACAGTCTGCTGCTGCATCAATAAATGCAAGTTGAATCTCTATTGCACTAGGAGAAAGTTATACATAATTTCTATGCAGTGATGCCGTGGGGTTGTAGCATATCAGACCCGAACCAGACAAATTAAAAGATTCGATCGTGAGCATGGTTGAAACATGAGGAGCCGAATTCCACAGAAAGGCAACAGGATGTTGTAAATCAACTCCTAGCACCACAGTCTGAAGCAAGATAACCAACCAACTCTTTCAGAGAACAGCTTTCAACATTAACACCATTAGAACAATTATTGACAATTTCAATTCAGAGAAGAGATTGTCAAATTTGGGGAGAGGGATCAAGATTGCTGGTCAAAGAGATGCACAGCCTGACCATCACATGTAAACCCATGAGAGTAAACAAGATCGTTGGATTGACTTCCCCCCACCTAGCAGAACCAGACTGAAATTCCTAAGGGGACCTTTTAACCTCTGGTCTCCACACAGAACATCCTTATGTCAGAGAATGGTACAGGAACTGTCTTTTATAGATGTAGTTGCACCAAGATAAACTCAAAAAGACTAATAAATTAATATTAGTCCATTGCTTAACTCCATATTCATTTATGTGTAACCCACACATTTGACTATCATGTTTCTAATCACTTATTGTGTACGTCTGTTTAATAACTATTGAATAGTTTAAGTATTCATATTCATGTTTAGTATGTGTGTGTTCAAATCTTCTTGCTTGAAACGTTTCTGACCATCAGTTATTTGTCAAATGTATCATATTCTTGTTATAGGAATCATGTCCAAAATTATACACTGCAAGAGTGGAAAAATTCGGACCATGTGATTTATAAGATAACATGATTTATGATACCCCGAGCAAATACAATATCTAATTGGTCAAGACAACATTTGAGGTGTGCCCAAAAGGCCAGTTTAAATACTCAGGACACCATAAAATTTTGCTTTTTACTTTTTAGCCTGCTTTTAGCTTTGGCTTTTTGCTTTGGCTTTTAGCTTTTGCTTTTAGTCATGCTTTTAGTCATCACTTTTAGCATTCTTTGAGCACTGTTCTAGCGTGCTTCGGCCTGCCACGCCTGCTGCTACTTAGCCATGATGAGAAGAAACACCACCTAGTCTCGTGAAACTTTACTTCTATTCTTTTACTTTAGTTTCTTTTCTTTTCGTTTGAGAGATTTGTGTTAGACTGTGTCCCGTGCATTCGCGCATGGCCAAGTACTCTTCGATTTCTTTCTCTTTGCTCTTGGCATAAACGCTGTCAAAACGGCAACAACCAATCAGAAATAGGCTTCAACGACTGACCAATGAAAACGCGACATCGTACATGGAATCTTATTGGTTGATATTGAACCGCACATGGAACACATGGAATAAGTTCACTTAAGTTCAATCAAGACGAGCTGAGATGGATCCGCCAAATCGACGATCTCAGGTAACCAGTTTTATTTGTTTTGATGTTAAATATGTCAAATGTATCTTAGAAATGTCTGGGAAGAGTGCGATTGGATTATTTTACATATAAATTACCTAGACTGTCAACCACAGTGTTCACACTATGTGCCATGCCCATTGAAAGTGAGATTTTTTAGCCAAATAGATTTGAAAGCCGATTCCAAAAGGCAAAAATAATATTTTACGTCTGATAATTAACACATTGTCTCGGGCAAACACACCAGTGATTAAACATTAAGTACGTAGCGAGATCAACTGCTAAATTCAAATCTGAACAAATATTTAGGGGGAATCTAAGATAAGGGGGCAAAATGCCCCAGTAAAATTATGTTATCTATGGCTGTCACGAATGAAGTGATGTGAAATTAATGAAAAGTGTCATCTGCAATAGATTTTCTTTATCGCGGATTGCAGCGTCGAGTGTTATAATCAATCACAGCTTTTTTTTTAATCTAAAAAATCTCACTTTCAATGGGCATGGCACGTAGTGTGAACAATGTGGTTGACAGTCTAGGTAATTTATATGTAAAATAATCCAATCGCCCTCTTCCCAGACATTTCTAAGATACATTTGACATATTTAACATCAAAACAAATAAAACTGGTTACATGAGATCGTCGATTCGGCGGATCCATCTCGGCTCGTCTTGATTGAACTTCAGTGAACTTATTCCATGTGTTCCATGTGCGGTTCAATATCAACCAATAAGATTCCATGTACAATGTTGCGTTTTCATTGGTCAGTCGTTGAAGCCTATTTCTGATTGGTTGTTGCCGTTTTGACAGTGTTTATGCCAAGAGCAAAGAGAAAGAAATCGAAGAGAAGAGTACTTGGCCATGCACGAACGCACGGGACACAGTCTAAGCACATACACGCTTACTTTAAGCGAAGAGGAGAGATTCGCGATTGCACTGAACACTTTTTAAGTGCAGGCATACTCTCTGAGCGAGCCCAGAGAAAATTCTTACAAGAGCAACGTGTATCTGAGAGCGCGCTCCCAGTTCCCGCTCGCGAGCAGAGAGATTCGCGCTTCCCACATTATATTCCGCGCTCGAGCATTATATAAATGTACTTTCGCGCTACAATAATGCGCTCTCGACATTTGACAGGGAAATAACGCCATAACATGTATCTCTACCTTTGAGTGCAGGTGAGGAAACGTTCAAGCTGCATTTGGTGCAGCTCGAGCTGGAGGCCATGGAGAAGCAGACTCGTGACCTGGAGGTGAGGCAGGCCCAGCTGAGAGAGTGGAGAGCCGCGCTGGAAACCTCCCAGGCTGACGCTGACAAGTCCGGGGTAAGTATACAGTGCGCTGCTAACAGTCCCACCACTTCTACTCCGTGTGTTTCTCTGCATAGGCCCGGTCCACTCTGGGGTAAACGACACCACGCTGCGGCAGACGGAGACACTGAAGAGGGACTTCAGGAGCCTGATCGAGACAATGGGCAGCACAATGCCTGCGGTGACGATCATCGTGTCAGGACCACTGCCCATGTATCGACGAGGACACAAAAGGTTCAGTAGACTTTTTGCTTTAAATGAATGGTTATTGTCATGGTGTAAAGAACAGAAACTGCTCTTTGTTAATAATTGTAATCTTTTCTGGGAGCATCCTAGGCTTTTTCACGCTGATGGCCCCTGCAGAGTCGGAGCGGAACATCTCTCAGACAACATCTCCAGGACACTTCGCTCCATATGACTAGTAAGCCAATTCTTAAATAACTACTATGATGACTTTTGTTCTACCCGCTTAAATGATAGAAGTACTTACGCTGTCCAATCTATAAAGACTGTGTCTGTTCCCCGAATAGTGAGGTCAAAATATAAATTTAATGTAATTTAAAAAAATTTAATAAGTTTAATCTAGAAAAAATCGTATTGTGATTAAACCAGAAAAATGTAAAATAAATGAACAAAAACTATTTTTAAAGTTTGGGCTCATAAACATTAGATCACTCACACCCAAAGCAGTTATTGTAAATGAAATGATCACAGATAATAGTTTTGATCTACTCTGCTTGAGTGAAACCTGGCTAAAACCAAATGATTATATTGGTCTAAATGAGTCTACTCCACCAAACTACTGTTATAAACATGAGCCCCGTCAGACTGGTCATGGGGGAGGTGTTGCAATAATATATAGTAGTAGCCCTTTATTGTCACGAGTCACAAGTACCAGTGAAATTAGCCATCAACCTGTCCATACATACATACATATACACAACATACATACAATATGACAAGGGGGTGGACAGGACAGGAAGACAGGGAATTGAAGAAAGAGAAAAGATAGAAAAAATAACCCCCAGACTATGCTCCTTAGGGAGTACAGTGTGAGAACAGGAAAAACACCTGAGCAACAAAAGCACATAATCAATACAGCATAAACACACGACTTTGCAACAGGGGAAGGGAAGAGGGGGGTCGAGGTAATCCAGCGCAAGCAAGCAGCCATCCGGTCCTGCAGCCATTCTCGGCGCTGGTCACAGACCTGCTTGTCAGACTGGCAGTACGAAGCGGTGAAGGCGAGGGATGGGGGGTGGGGGGGTGAATGCATATCTGTATATATGTGCGTATGTGTGTGTGTATGTATGTAAGAGTTTGTGTATTTGTAGGCCTGGAGAGCTGCCACACTGGCATTCAAATCTAGGTACCTCAGTCCGCAGATTGTGATATCGACACTGAAGTTGCCAAGGAGACAGCCTTGATCAGGTCCCAGACAGAGTCAACAATCAGCAGGTGCCTGTGGAAGTGGGGGGATGAACGCAAATGCGTCTCGCTGCAGTGCTCTTCCGGGGTAGTTGTTGTTCCCAACAGCGGCCTTGGCTGAGGCCAGTGCTGGTTGAGGGGAGCCGAAAGAAGATAAGACTGCGATTGTTTGGTCTTGGGGCGAGTAGCCACAATTCAATTTACACGGTTACTCTCTTTGTCCATTCTGGTCTCCAAATTCATCCATTTTCCTTTGCAAAGCCGTGAGCTTCTCTGTGATGGTATCCATATTGCGGTTAATAGTCTCAGTCTTAGTGCTGACCGCTCTGCCCACTGCTTCAATCATAACGGGCAGCCTTGTGAGGTTTTGGACAGCTGTTCTCGTTTTCTGAATTCTTCGATAACCCAGGGCAAAGCCTAATCCAATCAGCAGAAGACCTGTTAACATGGTTCCGAATAGGTAGATATCTTCAATGTCCTCCACGGAAAGAGCCGCCAGACACACGACCCGCCACCTCTCCCATGAGTCCATCGTGTAGCCAGCTGTGAACGTTCCGGCAGGGCAGTCAGGTTCCCCTGAACCCAAGCTTCTCGTTGAGAAGATGGTGTCAATTGCGTTGAGAGACCAGTTGATCAAATCCATGATTTTTCAGTTTGGAGAGCAGTGCAGAGAGAATCTCTCAAAGTATTAGACAATAGATGAGACGAGAGAGCAAGCAGGGAAGGTAAGGGGAAGGAGAGGGAGAGAAAATGCGTCCGCCTTCGTTGAGAGCCAAACGAGAGAATGATATTCTCAATGTTACCCAGAAAACAGGATACAGGTTTAACTCATTCGAAATACTTCTGCTTAATATTACACTGTCATATATGCAAAAGAAATCTATTGTATTTCTTGCTCTGGCTGCTGTGTATAGACCACCAGGGCCGTATACAGAATTCCTAAAAGAATTTTTAGATTTCCTCTCAGACCTTTCGGTTACCGTTGATAAAGCGCTAATTGTCGGAGATTTTAACATTCACATTGATAATACAAATGATGCATTAGGACTTGCGTTTACTGACCTAGTAAACTCTTTTGGGGTCAAGCAAAATGTCACCGGGCCCACTCATCATTTTAATCATACGCTAGATTTAATTATATCGCATGGAATCGATCTTACTGATATAGATATTGTACCTCAAAGTGATGATGTTACCGACCATTTCCTTGTATCTTGCATGCTGCGTATCACTGATATTAACTATATGGCTCAGCATTACCGTCTGGGCAGAACTATTGTTCCAGCCACCAAAGACAGATTCGCAAATAACCTGCCTGATTTACCTCAACTGCTATGTGTACCCAAAAATATACATGAACTAGACGAAATAACTGGCAACATGGGCACTATCTTCTCTAATACATTAGAAGCTGTTGCCCCCATCAAATTTAAAAAGGTTAGAGAAAAACGTACTGTGCCATGGTATAACAGTAATACCCACTCTCTCAAGAAAGAAACTCGTAGTTTTGAGCACAAATGGAAAAAAATTATTATTATAAAATAATAATAAACTTGGAAGTTTTTAGAATTGCGTGGAAAAACAGTATGTCCAGCTATAGGTAGGCTCTACAAACTGCCAGGGCCAAGCATATCCACAAACTCATTGAAAATAACCAAAACAATCCAACATTTTTAATTAGCACAGTGGCTCGATTAACAAATAACCAGACGCCACCTGATACAAATATTCCATCAATGTTTAATAGTAATGACTTTATGAATTTCTTCACTGATGAAATAGATAAAATCAGAAATACAATAACAAATGTAGATTCTACAGTGTCTAATACTTCAGTTTTGTCCATCGCACCCAAAGATAAACTGCAGTGCTTTACAACTATAGGACAGGAAGAGCTAATAAAACTTATCACTGCATCTAAACCAACAACATGTTTATTATCCTGTACCCACTAAATTACTGAAAGAGTTGTTTCCTGTAGCCGAAGAACCGCTTCTCAATATTATTAACTATCCCAAGAGCATTCAAGCTGGCGGTTATTAAGCCTCTTATTAAGAATCCACAACTAGATCCTAGTGACCTGGCAAATTATAGGCCCATTTCAAATCTTCCATTTATGTCTAAAATTTTAGAAAAAGTTGTGTCTGCTCAATTGTGCTCATTCCTTGAAAAAAAAAGATCTGTATGAAGAATTTCAGTCAGGTTTCAGGCCCCACCATAGCACAGAAACTGCACTTGTTAAAATTACAAATGACTTGCTTCTTGATTCAGATCAAGGCTTCATCTCATTGCTAGTTTTGCTTGATCTTAGTGCTGCGACACCATAGATCATGACATACTCATAGATCGATTACAAAACTATACAGGTTTTCAAGGGCACTAAGATGGATTAGATCCAACCTGTCCGATCGCTACCACTTTGTTTATTTAATTTGGGAATCATCTCTTTTACCATCAGTAAAATATGGAATGCCACAAGGATCTTTCCTAGGTCCTCTGCTATTTTCAATATACATGTTGCCCCTTGGTAATATTATTAGAAAATACGGGACTAGTTTCCACTGTTATGCTGATAATACTCAACTATATATCTCAACAAGAACAGATGAAACTTCTAAATTATCTAAGCTAACAGAGTGTGTTAAAAATGTTAAAGATTGGATGACCAATAATTTTCTCCTATTAAATTCGGATAAGACAGAGATATTCCTTATTGGACCAAAAAACAGTACACAGAATCTCGTAGATTATAGTTTGCAACTAGACGGATGTACTGTTACTTCCTCTACAGTCAAAAATCTGGGTGTTATATTAGACAGCAACTTGTCATTTGAAAACCATATTTCCCATGTTACAAAAACAGCATTCTTCCATCTTAGAAACACTGCCAAGCTATGAAACATGTTACCTGTTTCTGATGCAGAAAAGCTAGTTCATGCATTCATGACCTCTAGACTGGACTATTGTAATGCACTTCTAGGTGGTTGTGCATCTTCAATAAACAAGCTACAGGTAGTCCAAAATGCAGCGGCTAGAGTCCTTATCAGGTCAAGAAAATATGATCATATTACCCCAATTTCACAGTCTCTGCACTAGCTACCTATTAAGTTCCGTATCAGTTACAAATTATTATTACTTAAAACACATCTCTTTCACCAAGCATTCAAATAATGCATCTCATAATTTGTGACTGCAGTTGTATCTGATCAAATGTGCGCTATTATTCTTTAGCTTGGGTTAAACGAATTAATTTTACTTGGTTGGAACAGCATCTACGCTAATTATGTCTCTGTTGGTCTATTTACATCTTGTGGTAACTAGGATTTACACAAGCTCCAGTCTGGATCCAAAACACCTGAGAAGAGATGATGCCAACACCTCAGAGGACCTCAGATGATGCTAACCCTGAAATATTTGCTATTGATGCTATTGATATTTGCTATTGATGCTATTGATTAATTAATTGATTAATTCCTTTACATGTAACTAGTTACTCCCTAACACTGTTAATGACACTTTCACACTGAGCAGTGAAATATTTACAGCAATATTTCTTCAGTAGTAGTATCACTCCTATTGCACTCACATGTTATTATAAAATGCACAAAATAACACTTAATTCAACTTTTACCTTACTTTAACAGACTGAAGCAAAACATGCTGGGAAAATGAAATCTGCTGTAACTAATTTAGCTTATGTTATACTAAATATAATGAGTTATTAAGTTAAATGCACTTGATTCTTTTGTTAAATTTGACTGCTAGGTTTCACAGAGCTGTCGGCCTATCATACTCATTTTTAAGTAAATATATGCAAAGAAAATAGATGAGCATAAGGTGTAAGGGCATGACGGAGTTTGCTTTAGCAAGTTGCAGTGCAACAGTCTAAAAAGGACAATACACAAAACACAAATATTGGGTATAAAATCAGTTTAAATGTATTATATTTATTTTAAATGTCAATATCAGTTTAACAGAATTGTCTTTTAAATATGTCAGACAGAAATAAAAACTTCTAATACTAATAATTATAATAATAAAATGATTATAATAATCAGCTGTAGGTTGTTCAAAGATTTTTTTTTTAATTAAATGTATTTTTTAATAAACATATAAATATTTATTAACTTTTATTTTTGTATTTATGTTATGTATTCAGACTCTTCAGTGTCCAGTGTTTAGAATTAGTCACAGCTCTTTATATTGTTTCCATTATTCATCGTGAAGCTGTTTTTCAAAACTCCACTGAATTGAAGATGTATAGTGTACATCGTCATTCATTGAAAGTCACATATTTGCTTCTCATGAACATTTACAAACCGTTCTTTTATCCCTATGATTGTCAGAGCTTTTTTTTAGGCTGTATAGAGGTGGATCTCAAAGGGACTAAATAACTGTGCAGCGCTACATCTTTTCTTTGTGTCAGAACTGAATGTTGTTTTTTAAAAGCGCTCGGGAAGTATCTATTAAAGGAAATGGCAGTGCAATAAAAACATAGTGTTGTCATAGGGGATACAAACTCTATAAAAAGTTCTCTGAGTACACACTGTGGCTTTTAACTTAGTGCTTTCAGCATATAAGTGAAATATAGCAGTACGAAAACAGTGATATTCACACTTTGTTGTCGCAAAATGAGACAAATATGAATGCCAACAGATCGACATAGGTTGCAGGTTCAAAGAGCTGCTGAGAAGATGAATTGGAAATGAGATGTTGGTGCTTTTTGTTATACATGGATACTGATAGTACCTGATTTCTCCTCACGCAGATCCGACCAGGTGGCCAAAGACGCAATACACAAAGAACATTTTGTCATGCCTCTCAACTGTTATCAAAAACAAACACAAACATTGTCCCAGCAGGCTATTACCTTCCAACTTCAAACGCAAAATCGGCAGGGAATGTTTTTCCATGTAGTCATGGTAGACAGTGCCGTAATCTTACTATGCCGCTCTGCTTTTCTAACAAAGCTTTTAAGAACAAACAACATCAGTGGTGGTCTCTTACCTGGAGGCTTGCCTTCAGGGACCTGTTAAACACAGCTCAAGGTCTTGCCTCACCTTAGCTGCCTAAAGGGCCGTACACACCGGGACGAATATCGGCGCGCGTTATTCGCCAGCGTTTTTCAACACGTTTTTTGTGTTCACACCCAAGCGATTTTCGCTGACGATGAGCCGAGTGAACATGCAAATTCATTCCCTGACATTAGATGGCGCTTAATGTAAAACAGAAATACTAGAAATACTAGTTCTCTTTTATCAATATTTTTGTAATCGCTGTCGCGTTTGTCATATAGTTCTTTGTGTTCCGACACCAACGAGACCAGCAACTCTACGTTCATCTTGCCTTGCATCTTCTTCGTCTTATTTCTTCCCGGCAGTGTAGACGCTACTTGGCGTATATCTTCTTCGCCGTTACGTATGTGTGCTCAGCAAGACGGTTTTGTGTTTGAGCGCCCCCAAGTTGTGTTTTACTGTAACTTCAGAAGCTCCAGACACGTGTGCAAAAGCGCCATTCTCATTGGTCGTATAGTTTTTGACGCGGTGCGTCAAACCAAAAAAACGAACCCGAGGCGTTTTTAAAAAAAATGACGCTTTTACGCGTGGCGTTTTTCGCGTCGGTGTGCACACTCACATTGGCGCCCTTTGTTTAGTCACGAGGCGTTAAACGTCGGCGAATATCGCGCGCGAAATTCGTCCCGGTGTGAACAGGCCTTAACAGTCTAATAATCTTATCATCTCTTTCTTTTATGACTTTTTGCAGACCCAGTGCTTATAATTAGTATGGAAAACACATTAGCTTTGTTGCATGTGCTCCCAGTGAGCTGCTTTGCTCTGTGTTGCCTACATTTGGAGCTGCCATGAAGTTTTTTAACCAGGACTCAACCAAGCGGATCATGTAGAATGTTCTTCTTATACAGCAACTCTGTGAGAAGTTAAGCATCCAGAAAACTCAGAGCTGATTGCAATAGAGTTTGGTGTGGTTAGCAGGGTTTTTTTGTTTGTTTTTTTTCCCTTTTCTTTTTTTTTCCAGCTCAATGACATTGATTATATCGGAGTTTTTTTTTTTTTTTTTTTTTTTTTTTACTAACAGTGCAAAAACAAACAGACAACCAATCAAACAAAATGCAATACACAAAACAAACAAACAAACAAACAAAAAATCTACTTAAAATAAATGAAGTACTTTTTATTTCAGCTACGTGGAAAGACAAAATGTATCATTTTAATTTATTTTAGGTTGTTGAACTAAAAAATAAAATACTGTTAAAAATGTTATAAATCAATCAAGAAATAATACTAATAACAATAAAATGTATAAGCATATCTAAAAAAAAAAAAAACTTTAAAATGAAAAATAAATAAATGTATTTTATAATGTAATGTAGTCAATATTTTAGATCATTATAATATGTAGTAATATTGTTGTTTTTACTTGTAACATGGGGAGCATGACAACACAGTTGATGATCCAAATTCAGGCTTAATTGCAAGAATGGTCAAAAAAGGCAGGGTCAAACAGCAGTAAACAGGTAATCCAGGGCAGACAAAAGAGTAAGAAACAAGAAATGGTCAGGGCAGGCAGCAAACAATCAGAAACAAGATAACAGTCCAGGGTCATAAAACAAGGCAAGGCAAGAAAACAAGGAACACAGAAAACACAGGAACTAGGGATAAACTAGGGCTAAACAAAGGCTAAACAATACTGAGCCATGAGTGTGTGTAGAACCAGACTTTAAATAGGGTGAGACTGGTGAGGAAACAAGACATAGGTGAATGCAGTCAGAGATGATGAGTCCGGCAAAGGATTATGGGGGATGTTGTCTGGGATAGAGTGGAAATAGTCAGAGGTGGAGTGCATTTTGTTGGAGTTCATAGGCACTCCAGCTGGAGATTCTGACATTACTGTATTTTTGATAAAATAAATACAACCTTAATGGAAAGGGACTACTTTCAAAAACATAACAACAATCACTTTTGACCAGCACTGTCCAAATTAACACGTACAATACATATACGCATAATATTAAATCTGTGATTTAAAAAAAAAAAAAAAATATATATATATATATATAAAAATATATATATATATGTATATATTTATATATATATATATATATATATATATATATATATATATATATATATAATGTTACGACCTTGCTTTTAAATGTAGCCTAACTAGATAGTGCACCAAAGCTAATATATGCAGCGTAAACTGACAAAAGTAACAAAGACTGACACTAATGCGTATGTTCCTCTGGTTTGCTGTCCACTCCGTGTGTGCAGAGCTCTGATGTTTGGAACATTTAGAGTGTTCTGACTGACCCTTTCTGTGGGCCGTGGAGGAATACCATCTCAGAGCATTCCTTGTAGAGAAGTCAAAGTCTTAATGCTTTGACAACCTTCTGTCTCAATGGTCCCTTCTTGTGCGTTCCCCTTTAACCCTGTGATCCATAAATGCTGCCAAGCTGCTCTTGTGGTGAGTGGTGCTATTCAGAGGAGAGCGTGAGAGTGCTCTGATTTCATCTCATGGCAACAGTCCTTGGAAGCATTTACCACAGTTTATTGATTTAGGTGCATGTCAACCCCTCCCCCCATCTCCTTCTTGTTTAATCATATCGGATTTTTAAGATGGCTCCATATTGATGGTATTGATTGAGTCAGACAAAACTGTCAATTAATGTCTGTGTGCTTGTTTTTTGAGGCAGAATGATTTTTTTATAGAGCGCTTGTTGAGAATTTAAATGAACATGGCAGAATCAATGTGTTTTTGAGAGTACAAGTGTTAAAGAATTGGAGAATCTTTACATTTAGTCATTTAGCAGATGCTTTTATCCAAAGCGACTTACAAATGAGGACAATAGGAGCAATCAAAACTAATAAAAGAGCAACAATATGTAAGCTAAAACAACAAACATAGCAAAGCATAAAACAATTCATATATATATATATTCACACACATACACACATATATATCAGCCGTGTAACAGGTGCGGTTCTCGTCCGGACGGCAGGTCCAGCAGCTCACTGCTCAGGCGGCACAGGAGTCCCTCTATGCACCCTTCCTGGACCCACAAGGACACCAGCGTGCATGTACGGGGAAGAGACCCGTCTCCTGAGGAGAGGCGCGCTCTGCATTTAAACAGCGGTGGTGATGAGGCTCCATTCGGTTCAGGTGTGCCTCATCACACGGCGCCAGATCTGGCTATTTCAACGCCCCTCCTCTCTCACTCACCCACTCCTGTTGGGAGCCTGGTGAAGGGTGGCAATTAAGGTATAGGGTGATGATGATAATTAGGGGGGAGGCAGCCGACTCATCACCGGGGATTCCTCTTTGGGTATTCCTCCCTCACCGCGCCGGAACATGGACAGAGAAACCGGGTTTTAGTCGACAGCCTCAACCAACCACAGGGTAAATAACAATCGAAGAAATGTCACTTACCCCTTTTGTGGCTGGGAGGCTGTCTCTGTTGTTCCTCCGTCATAGTCCGGGTTTTCACGACCTTTTGTGAGTGAGAGGGGTAATGATATCATCAGGTGTTCCCCAACTGTGCAGTCTAGGCTCCGCTTTTACCGCATTCTCCATCAGTGTGGCAGGAGGAGCAAACGACAGACACAGTGGGTGTGGCGTCAGGCCTCAGAGAGGCTTTTATTAACAGAAAATAAAACAAAGTGTCCAGAAAAGGGAAATAAAGTGTCAAAATGCACAAGGGATCTGGTGTCCTCATTGTGCTGTGGGGTTAGTGAAGGTTTGGCAGTTTTTTAGAAGCAAGGGTCCAGGTAAGGGGCGGAGTCCAGCGGCCACATGGGCTCCCCTCTTAGTCTGGAGCGCGAGTGGCGGTGGCTTCTTCTGAGTAGCTTGGTCCCTCATGGCCCACGGCACTTTCAGGGTATAAACGGCCCGGCATCCTGGCCCTTCAGCCATATAACATCTGTGGTTCTTGTCCAGATGGCGGGTCCAGCTCACGGCCCTGGTGAAGGGCAGCGATTAAGGGACGGAGGCAGCCAACTATAGTCACATATACATATACATACATATACACACACACACACACATATATGTATAGTGACGGGACGAGCAAACGACAGACACAGTGAGCGTGGCCAATCGGCCGTGTAAACGGGTGTGGTCCTCGTCCGGACTGTGGATCCAGCAGCTCACGTCTCTGGTGGCGCGGGAGTCCCTCAACGCACCCTTCCTGGACCCACGAGGACACCAGTGTGCATGCACGCGGAAGAGACCGGTCTCCCGAGGAGAGGCGCGTTTGGCTTTTTAAACAGCGGCGGTGATGAGGCTCCATTTCCTTCAGGTGTGCCCCATCACACGCCGCCAGCCCCGACTCGTCCAGCGCCCCTGCTCTCCCACTCCTGTCAATTTAGGACGGGGTGCCGATGATAATCAGGTGTCACATTATTCTGTCGTGTGTGTGTATATATATATATATATATATATATATATATATATATATATATATATATATATATATATATATTGTGGCGAGGTGAGGAGGAACTACACGACAACCGATAGACAGAGAAAATCCCCGAAGGGTGGATTTATTGACAACTTGGTGCTCTGAGTGAAGACAGTGCTCTCCGTAGTGCTCCAACTCCCTGGTGCCCTCTGTGTCTTGAGTGGTGGATCCCGTGCGGTGCTCTCCTGGTTGGGGCTGACGGTCACACGCTGCTCTCTGTGATAGAGGAGGAAAGAGTTAGGCCCTGTGTCGGGAGACATTGCTCACCCTACTGCTTTCCTCCCCGGCTGAAGTAGACGCCTCTTCATGAGCTGCAGGTGCGGCCGCTCAGCCCGTGACGAGCTAGTGCCGGTGATTCCACTGTGTTGCCAGGGCGACGCTGACGAGCGCGCTCGGGGACACACGTCACACTCCCCCCCCCTAAGCGTCGACCTGCGCCTGCGGAACAATGGGGAGATATGGGGAGGGTGGGGAGTGGAGCCTGACAGACCTGCGAAAGCTGCCCCTATCCTGGAGAGGCCATCCGCGTTGGCGTTGGCTGTCCCCGCCCGGTGTTGTACGGTGAAGTGGAAGTCCTGGAGCGCAAGGAACCACCGGGTCACCCTAGGATTGGTGTCCTTTGCGCGGGCCATCCACTGCAGTGGCGCATGATCTGTCAGCAGGGTGAACCGGCGGCCGAGGAGATAATAGCGAAGCTCCAGGACTGCCCACTTGACAGCCAACGCTTCCTTCTCCACGGCGGCATAACGTTGTTCGGTCGGGGTCAGCTTCCGGCTAATATAGATCACCGGGTGTTCCTCGCCGTCCGGGACCTGGGAGAGAACGGCTCCTAACCCGGTGTCTGAGGCGTCGGTTTGCACCAGGAAGGGGCAGGTGAAATCGGGGGCTCGCAGGACTGGCTCCGTGGTGAGGGCTGACTTCACCTGCTGGAATGCCTCTTCCGCTTCCGGACTCCAGGCTACCTTCTCGGGTTGCCCCTTCCTGGTCAGATCTGTCAGGGAAGAGGCTAAGGAGGAGAAGTTAGGGATAAAACAACAGTAGTATCCCGCCAACCCCAAAAAGGCTCGTACCTGGGTCTTGGTAGTGGGCCGCGGTGCCGAGAGGATAGCCGTCACCTTATTTTCCTGGGGCCGGATGAGGCCTCGACCCAAGCAGAAGCCCAGGTACTTGGCTTCGGAGAGAGCCAGGTGACATTTCCGGGGGTTGGCGGTGAGCCCCGCCCGGCGGAGTTCCAGCAGCACCCTCAGGAGCCGCTCCAAATGCTCCTCCCAGGTCTCGGAATGGATGACCACGTCGTCGATGTAGGCCGCAGCGTAGGCCATATGGGGCCTCAGCAGGACATCCATGAGCCTCTGGAAGGTGGCGGGTGCCCCGTGCAGGCCGAAGGGAAGGACCCGGTATTGCCAGTGGCCACTGGGGGTTGAGAAGGCTGTCTTGGGCTTGGCATCCTTAGACAGAGGGACTTGCCAATAACCTTTGGTGAGGTCGAGCGTCGATATGAACCGGGCCCTTCCCAGTCTATCCAGGAGCTCATCGACTCGGGGCATGGGGTAGCCATCAAACTCCGAGACCTCATTTAGGCGGCGGAAGTCGTTGCAGAACCGGAGGGTGCCGTCGGGCTTCGGGACCATTACGATGGGGCTGGACCAGGGACTCCGCGAGGGCTCAATTACCCCCAACTTCAACATCTCCTGTACCTCTGTCTCGATGGCGTGTCGCCGAGCCTCCGGGACACGATAGGGTCGCTGCCGGACGATAACTCCTGGTGGTGTTCAGACTTCGTGCTGGATGACGGTCGTCCGCCCTGGCAGGGGGGAGAAACACATCCGAGAACTGACCGACCAGGTGCTGCAGTTCCGTCTTCTGGGCCGCGGAGAGATTGGGATCCATGCCTACAACCACGGGAGAGGTGGTGGCGAGGGCCGAGAGCTGGGGTCCGGTCCCCACCCAGCGCTTCAACAGATTTATATGATAGAGCTGCTCCTCTTTTCGGCGACCTGGTTGGCGCACTTTATAGGTGACGGGACCTACCCGTTCGGTGACCGTGTATGGGCCCTGCCAGCGTGCCAGGAATTTACAGGCGGAGGTGGGGACCAGAACCATGACGTAGTCTCCCGGCTGGAACTCCCGTGGTTGGGCGGCCCGATTGAAGAGGCGCTGCTGGTCTTGCTGGGCCTTGGACATGTGCTCCCGGACCAATGGCATGACCCTGTCGATCCGCTCTCTCATGGCCTTGATGTGCTCGAGGGTGGTCCGACCTACCGCCGGCTGTTGCTCCCAAGCTTCCCGGGCGACATCTAGAAGCCCTCGGGGTTGGCGGCCGAAGAGGAGCTCGAAGGGCGTGAAGCCGGTGGAAGCCTGGGGCACCTCCCGGATCCCGAACAGCACATACGGGATCATTTGGTCCCAGTCGCGTTGGTCCTCGGCCACGACTCGTCGCAGCATTTGCTTCAGGGTCTTGTTAAAACCGTTCCACGAGCCCATCCGTTTGTGGATGGTATACGCTGGTCCGGATCTGCCGGACTTTGAGGAGCTTGCAGAGGTCAGCCATGATCCGGGACATGAAAGGAGTGCCCTGGTCGGTCAAGATCTCCGCTGGTAGGCCAACCCGACTACTCAGAAGGAAGAGCTCCTGTGCGATGTTCTTTGCGGTGGCTTTGCGGAGGGGAATGGCCTCTGGGTAGCGGGTGGCATAATCCACGATAACTAGGATGTGTTCATGCCCCCGGGCGGACTTCGGCAGCGGCCCCACCAGGTCCATCCCGATGCGCTCGAAGGGCACCTCTGTGATAGGCAGCGGGATCAGCGGGCTGGGGGGAGGAGTATGTGGCGATGTCCGTTGGCACGTCGGGCAAGCTTGGCAGTACCGCTTGACATCCCCCTCCAGTCCTGGCCAGTGGAAGCGATCCCGGATCCGTTGCGCGGTGTTTTGAGCGCCGAGGTGGCCAGCCATCGGGTGGGCATGGGCGAGTTCCAACACCGTCTGGACTTTGCTTCGCGGTACCACCAGCAACGTCTTTTCCTCCTCCCTTCGCTGCGCGACACAGTAAAGCAGGCCGTTTTGAACAACGAAATGGGGAGTGGGGTGGGGAGCCGGTTGTAAATCCTCTCCTTCCGCCACCCGCACTTGAGACCAGCAATGCTTGAGGCGTTTGTCCCCGCGCTGCTCGTTGGCGAGCGTTCCCCCTCCCGCTATCTGCTGGAAGACATCAAAGAACAGGTTAGAGTTTTGGGAGGGGGGACTCACCTCCTCGCGGGCTGTCCGATGTCAGCAGCGCGGGGCGTCGTCGAGGGGCGCCTTGCTGATCTCCGGCGTCGGCGGTCCCCCGGCCCGGCTAGCAGGCTGTGTGCTGGAGGTGAGGAGCTGATCAAACCCCGGCCAATCCCGGCCGAGGAGAACGGGTACCGGTAGGTCCTTTAAGATTCCACTTCGACGGGGCCAGGAACCAGGTGTCGCGGTGATGGTCACTCGCCGTGCCGGTACACGCCTGGTATCCCCGTGCACGCACGTTATCGCCAGCCGGGCTCTGGAACCGGTTCTGGGCGGAAGGACAGTTTGGTTGTATCAGGGCTTACCCCCGCTGCCCGAGTCGAGGAGGGCGATGAACGGCCGGGCCATTGATATGCACCTCGGCTCGTGGTGCCTCCGGCGGCGGGTTGTGCACTGAACAGCCTGCTAGCCATATCCGTCCTGGGGAGCGCGGCTGCTCGGTGGGCATCGGTTCGTCCTGGGGGCCGGGAACCGCAGGCCTGCTCACGGGTCGCTGGGTGCCCTCCGGCGAGCGTCGCTCCTGGACCACCCTTCGGGGAAAAGGCGGCGCTCGCTCCCCAACCTCCCGGTGTTGGGCGGCCTCCGCCAGCTCAATGGCCTCCACGAGCTCGTCGAGATCGGTGGGATTCCTCATGCCAGCCGCCTGCCTCAAAGCGCGGGGGAGGGCGCGGAGGAGTCGGTCGATCACCACACGCTCAGCCACCTTGTGTGCGGAGGGACCCCCTGTCAACAGCCAATGGTGGGCCAACCGGGTTAGTTCTGCCGCTTGGGCGCGAGCGGGCTGTCGAGCTCGATATGCCCAGTCATGGAACTGCTGCGCCGCACAGATTGGGGAGAGGCCTACTCGGCTCAGGATTTCCTTTTTCACCTCTTCATAGTCCCGGCTTCTCTCAGCCGTCATGGTGAAATACGCCCGCTGCGCTTCCCCGGTCAGCAGCGGCGCGAGAAGTCTGGCCCACTCGTCCTCTGGCCACGCCTCCCGGATCACGGTGGCCTCAAACATTTGCATATACATCTCCACATCGTCGTGCGCCGTCATTCGCGGCATCAGCTGTACGGCTTGGACACGGGGGGTCAGGCAGCGGCGTGCGGTGGGCGGCGGTACGGAGGGCGGCGAGCTCGCGTTCGGCGTCTCCTTGACGTGAGGCCATGTGCTCCATTATTTGCTGCTGGCGGATGCTCACCTCGGTGAGGTGTTTAAGCAGCTCTTCCATGCCGGGGGGAGGAGCGGCCGCCTGGGGAAACAGAGCAGAGGGACCAAAAAAAACCAATGTCAACAAACAAAACAAAAAAAAAAGAAAACAAAATGGGTGACGGTGACTTCCTCGGGGGTCGGTTGTCGGTGTTCACCTCACACTATGCCCGCATTCTCCACCAGTGTGGCGCGGTGAGGAACTACACGACAACCGATAGACAGGAGAAAATCCCCGAAGGGTGGATTTATTGACAACTTGGTGCTCTGAGTGAAGACAGTGCTCTCCGTAGTGCTCCAACTCCCTGGTGCCCTCTGTGTCTTGAGTGGTGGATCCCGTGCGGTGCTCTCCTGTTTGGGGCTGACGGTCACACGCTGCTCTCTGTGATAGAGGAGGAAAGAGTTAGGCCCTGTGTCGGGAGACATTGCTCACCCTACTGCTTTCCTCCCCGGCTGAAGTAGACGCCTCTTCATGAGCTGCAGGTGCGGCCGCTCAGCCCGTGACGAGCTAGTGCCGGTGATTCCACTGTGTTGCCAGGGCGACGCTGACGAGCGCTCGGGACACACGTCACAATATATATATATATATATATATATATATATATATATATATATACATACATACATACATACATACATACATACATACACACACACACACACACACACACACAAGGAAAAACAAGCAGAAAGAATAGAAAAAAATAGAAAGATAGTGTTTTTTTTATAAAAAAGAAGATAAATAGATAAAGTAGAATTAAAATAGAATAGTAAGTGCTAGAGTTAAAGGGTCAAATAAAGATGGAAGAGATGTGTTTTTAGCCATTTCTTGATGATGGCTAATGATTGAGTTGGGCAGGTAATTCCACCAAGAGGGAACAGTTAATGAAAAAGTCAGTCAAAGTGATTTTGTGCCTCTTTGAGATGGCACAATAATGCATCGTTCACTTGCAGAACGCAAGCTTCTAGAGGGCATATAACTCTGTAGTAATGAATTTTGGTAAAGGGGTGCAGAGCCATTGGTGGTTTTGTAGACAAACATTAAAGACTTGAATTTTATGCGAGCAGCTACTGGTAGCCAGTGCAAATTGATGACCAGAGGTGTGACGTGCGTTCTTTTCAGCTCATTAAAGATTAATCTTGCAGCGGCATTTTGGATTAATTGTAGAGGTTTGATATAAGTGGCTGGAAGACCTGCCAAAAGAGCATTGCAATAGTCCAACCTGGATAGAACATGAGCTTGAACAAGGCATTGCGTTGCATGTTCTGAAAGAAAGGGCCTGATCTTCCTAATGTTGTATAAAACAAACATGTTATGAAATTCAGCTTATCATCAATCACAACTTCAAGGTGTCTAGCTGTTTTTGAAGGAGTTATGGTTGATGAGCCTAACTGGATGGTGAAATTTTGATAAAGTGGTGGGTTTGTTGAAACCACAGGCAGTTCAGTCTTAGCCAGGTTGAGTTGAAGGTGATTGTACATCATCAAACAAGAAATGTCTGTTAGACATCCTGAGATGCGAGCAGCTATCGTCAGATCATCAGGATGGAAAGAAAGGTAGAGTTGAGCGTCATCAGCATAGCAGTTATATGAAAATCCATGTTTCTGAATGACTGGACCTAGTGATGCCATGTAGACACAGAAGAGAATTGGTCCAAGAACTGAGCCCTAAGGCACCCCAGTATCTAGATGTTGTGACTTCTCCAAGATACCCTGAAGGACCTGTCTGAGAGGTAAGATTCAAACCACTGGCATGTGGATCCTGAGATGCCATTTTCCAATAGGGTTGACAGGAGAATCTGGTGGTTCACCATATCAAAAGCAGCGGACAGATCCAGCAAGATAAGTATAGAAGATTTGGAAGCCGCTCTTGCCAGTCTTTGGGCTTCAGCAACTGAGAGCATTGCACCTTTGGTTGATTGTCCACTTCTGAAGCCAGATTGCTTGCTGTCTTTAATCTTTAATCAGATTGCTTGTCATTTTTCAGTTCACGCCAGTCAAACGTTGCTCATGTTAATCCACTGCGCTTAAATCAACTTCAACTCAAAATTGGACTCAGTTTATTCTCTTAATGCATGTTCCTGGTTGAGTTGAGTACAACTCATCATTGTTTCAAAAACAAATGAAAAATTATCATTCAAAAGTTTAGGGTCGATAAGATTTTTCCATTTTAAAGTCTCCTATGCTCACCAAGATTGAATACAGTGAAAACAGCATTCAACATCATTATAACAATCATCTATTTGGATATAATTTTAAAAAAGTAAGTTATTCCAGTTAGGAGTAAAGCTGAATTTTACACATCTTTACATCATTACAGTTTTTAATGTCACATGATCCCTCAGAGATCATTCTAATACTGCTCAGCATACTTCTGCCCTCAGCCAGTTGCAAATGATGTCTGTCATTTTCTCGGCGCTCGAGGAGCTGTAGCAATAACAATGTCTCCTAATTAATGCAGTTGTATTGCAGTTGGATGTAAAAGTGAACACAAGGCCAGTTTCACATCACAAGCATGAGCAGCTCATATTTTTTTTCAGCTTGCATGTTAACAAATGAGTGAATTCCTACCGGGAGCAGCATTGAAGCCACGGTTTCGGCACTGAGTCTATTTTTGCTGCACCGTTCACAGTCAATTAAACAGCACACTTTTAATAGACAAAATAGTAACACTTTACAATAAGTTTCATTAGTTAACATTATTTAACTACTTTAGTTAACATGAACAATACTTCTATAGCATGTATTAATCATAGTAAATGGTAATTTCAACAATTACTAATGCATTATTAAAATCAAAAGTTGTGATTTTAATAATGCATTAGTAATTGTTGAAATTAGTGCTTGTTAATATTAGTTAATGCACTGTGAATTAACATGGACTAACAATGAATAACTGTATTTTCATTAACTAACATTAACAAAGAGTAATACATAGTGTAATAAATGTATTGTTCATTGTTTGTTTGTGTTAGTTCAGACATTAACTTACATTAACTAATGGAACCTTATTGTAAAGTGTTACTGACAAAATATATATGATTTCACTCAAAAAGAGCTCACAATGTCCAGAATAAGCATGTCGAGTGTGTTTGGAGCTGCTGCTGAGACGCTGTACAAACACTTCCAGTGTGAACACTCTTGCGAGTCTGCAGCTGCAGTGATGATGATGTTATGCTCACAGAATAGTTTAGTTTTTGATGGTAAAACACAACCGAATGCACAAAAAAACAAAAAACAAAAACAAAAAAAAAAACAGAAGAGAGGTGAGGAGAGCAGTTACTCAGTATCCTTTAAAGAGACATGCACCGAAAAAGGTTGCTGTGAACAAAGCAGTTTTTATCAAGCTAAAAGGGTGTTGTTTTACACGACCATTGAGGAATTTTAAGCAAAGTATGTTGCAGAAGTTTCATGAAGACCCTAAAGAATCATACCAGCTTGTGGAAAATGAGCATCCGATGTCCCTTTTAAAGGAATAGTTCACCCAAAAATGAAAATTACCCCTCGTTTTACTCACCCTTAAGCCATCCTAGGTTTATATGACTTTCTTCTTTCAGACAAAAACAAATGGAGTTTGCACCCCACTAGCCATTACTGATCCGGCAGACAGCTTTGCAGTGTATGGCAAAGCAGAGTGTATAAAAGCCTCAGATTTGTGTCAAGTACAGTCTTATTGTGCTGACATGTTTGATTGCAAGAAATGAACATTTCACATGACTCTCACAACTCTCACAACATTACTTACTGCCCTCTTTCCTGTCAGAGAAGAAACTCTTTTTTTTGGGGATTATTAAAACCCTTACATTCGTACTTTGTATCCTGGAAGCTTATGGTGATCCTTAGGAGAAAGGTTTTGTAAAGGAAAGGTTGTATTCACAATCCCAGCTGGTCTCAGGTTTTCAACTGACCTCCTCATTTCAGCCATATTGTGTAAGGCCTTGGAATTCATCTGAATCTTTTCAGGGCTTCTGCTGCTGATTGCTCACCAAAGCTTATGAGGCCCTAATCCATCCTGATAATTGCACAGAAGTTTACCCAAGACACTCACTATCAAATGAGCGAAGCACCCGTCATTAAACTGAACTAGAAGCAAACTCTTTATTTAGAGCTTGAGAAATAATCTTCACACCTAGTAAAATCATTTTATTAATCAGAGTTTTTTTGTCTTATTTTCCAGTAAAAATACCTTAATATTTACAGCCTTAATGTGAGATTAATATGAGATTCATACTTCAAAAGCAAAAGATAAAACTTGTTAGATAAAAAAAAAGTTACACTGCTCCGTTGTACAAAATTTGTTGCATTCAGCGTGACCGCGCCTCACGGTGCATATATATATATGTGAAGGATGAAGATTTATGTTGATGAAAGTACAAAAACTATATAATAAATAATATTTTAGCATCCAGATACGTCGGGTATATGGAAACATGTGGATTTGTGCCGAACAAGAGAGGTAGGCATCAGCTCACCTTAAATTAATTTGTTTTTGGATTGACGTTTTTATAGCCTAAACTTAAGAGGATTTGTTAGAAACTAATAACTATTTTAATAATGTTTGTAAACATTTTGCTTCAGCCTACAGGCATTTTAGCCTTCATTATTTCGGAAAGTAATAGGGCTAATAAAATACGGCATGAGCCGTGACTTATGTTTTTTTCACTCTCAAAATGCAATCTTATACAAGTGTTTTTTTTTTTGTTGTTTTGTTTTTTTTAAACAATGCAGCAAACATCTTTAAATCTCTTAAAAATACTTTAATGTCTTTAAAGTGTTCATGGAATTTTTTTTTTTTTTTTTTTCTTTTAGTAACCTACATTTGGCCAAAATCTAGAAAAGATGATGCTGTATTAGCTGTGACTAAGCGCAGCGGGTTATTGGCTAACTCTACCTGATCGCTCTTTTTTCCCTTTTCTTTTTGTGTAAAGAAAACACTGTACTTTATTATTATTAGTCAAATTATAGGCAAAGAAAAATGTTTTTTAAAAAAAATATTGTTATTAACCGGTATTTCTTCCACCTGAACCAGTTTCGGAACAGTAATAATATCAGAGGAATACAGGAACAGAAACGTTAAAATATCGATCTGCTCGGAGTGAACCAATTTATTTATTTTTTTTCGTTTTCAAGCCCTGAATAGGAATACAACTAAAATTGAATGGGGCATATTTTAAAATAAAAATATTATTTGAAGTTGAGATTGACAATTTTACAAAACAAATCTTATTCTTTTTTTCCCCCCTCTCTTCTTCTAATTTATTCCACTAAATCCATTTAAACCCTTGATTTATTTAGTTCCTTTGCCATTACCATAGTCGTCTGGTCTTTATATTTTCCTCAAAACAAAGGTCCCCCCATTGTTCTAGACATGATTATAACCTTGTTTGGTATAAATTAAAAAGTTAGTTGATAAATCAAGCCATGAACGGTGAGCCATGGCCGGCAGGCTTGACTGTCGAATGGCTAGCGGACTTGTAGCACCGACAGCCGGCAGGCTGGTTCTGGCTCGGGCCTGGACACTCCTCAGACAACGGAAGATCCCATCCCTCCAGCATAGTCCCTTGGTGTCTGGGAGGTCCACGAGGCGATGGTAGTTGGCCCCGAGCCAGAACAGAGAATTAATGGTGGCATCATCCAATGCTGGCTCTGCGGCGAGCCTGTAGAATTTCCAGGCGTACTCGAAGAAGGGGACATCTCTATGGGTTAGGGCAATGAATCATGCAGTGGCCATCTCCATGGCCACGGGGAGACACACACAGAAGAAAAAAAACAAAAAACAAAACAAAAAAAAAATTCAAAAAGCAGAAAACAAACACGGGGGAAAAAAGGTGCTGCTTACTTTTACTTTCCGCTGTTCTGTCACAGTCTCTGGGAGGAATGAGAAAATGCAGGAGAATACTTCAACAGATTTTACTCAAACAAGCAAAGGGGGTAATCACTGGAACTCAAGGTTGACATATAACAGCGGACTCAGACTCAGGGAAACACAGGGTTTAAATGCAAGGGGAAAATGAGATAATTAATCAAACACAACTGGATAAAATTAGCACAATGATGACAGGAACAGGAAACATGACAAAAAAAGGAAAACAGGAATTAAGACAGGGATAAAACAAGGAAACACAGGTCCATAACCCTGACAAAGTCTTTAATAATGGTTTTAAAACAAGTTATGTCGAAGACAAAGCCTAGTGCACGGGCCTCCAACCCTGCTCCTAGAGAGCTACCGTCCTGCAGACTTCAGTTCCAACCCTGCTCCAACACACCTGTCTGTAATTATCAAGTATCCCTGAACACCTTGATTAGCTGGTTCAGGTGTGTTTAAATGGGGTTGGAGCAGAAATCTGTAGGACGGTAGCTCTTCAGGAGCAGGGTTGGAGACCACTGGCCTAGTGATTAGCACAGATGCTACAATATATTTAGCCACTCTATTTTTGCGGGTCATGTGGGTCTGAATTTAGATTGCACCACTTTTCCAATGTCATTTTGCTCTCTTCACGGCATTGTTTCATGTCCTTTCAATAAAATGATCACGATCCTTATAAATAAAATAGTAAAAGGGCCAAAAATAAAAGTGCATTCAGGCAGGACTTCCAGGAAAGCCTCATAGGAGAGGTTTACAATAGAAACACCTGGGGTGTGTCACTCGATGAAAGGTTCTGCACTAGACACTCTGCTGGAACGCCAGCTGTAAATTTGCACCATTTTTTAAAGAGCTCATGTCAGGTTTATGGAGTAAATATGAAGTCATGCACACATAATTTCAACCATTGCCCGTATATTTATTTATCCTTCAGGTGTGCATTTGGGTGAGTGATATCCTTTGCTATATCACAGCGTGGAAACGTCTCTCTTGAATATTTCATCACAATGCCCTGATTTTAGGCAGCTTTATTGCCGGCTAGTGGTGATTGTTTTAGAAATACAATAAATCACCTTCTAATTGTCTGCTTGTTTTCCACCGTGCATGGAAAATGTTGTGAGTATATGCTCTTTCCAAACACAAATGCAATCATAAGACAAATGCCACCTTGATGGATCATTCATTCAAGTGCTGGCAGAGTGAAATGCGATCAGTCAGTCAAAAGAGCTGTTCTCTTGGAGAAATGAAAGGACATGGATCTGTGCCCTTGTTAAAATACGCAAGCGTCCTTTTTGGAATCTTTCAAATGGAAAGCAGATGCTTTTAAATGCTTTACAAACGACTGAATCTGTCAAAATGAGATGCATGATTTTCCCTGGGCCTCGCCATTCCTTCTGTACATCTCCAGATGATGTATGATCCAGGCTGGATGTTATTAAAATGGTTTAACGTTTTGTTCCTGCCTCACAGCCGGGGATGCTACAGCATGGCTTTGTTCCTCTGAAAGGAGTCTGTGTGTCTTCATATTGTCTTGGCACGACTGTCGGTATATCAGCTCTAACTGGCCCACTGATGCCAGTCTTCATCACGATAGCACCCGCTGTTTCACTGCCACTCAGCGTGTTGATGGGAATTCAGGTTTTGAGCCCACTGTGAAGTCGAAACTAAAGACAGTAAGAGAAAAAAGCACATTGAACAGCATCAGCAAAAACAGCCTCGTACATTTTCCAACATTTGTTTTTAAGTAGATTAAATGGCAACTTATTAAGTCAACCGTTCTCAACCAGGGGGCCTCTGCAAACTTCCAGTGGGGGCTCAAGAGTACTCAACATTCTTTAAAATAAGCCGAAACAATTAAAAATCTAGATGATTCTTATTTTAATTCACCCACTCAACATCTGGATATATGAGGAAGCTTAGGTGTGATTTCTTCGATCTGGGGAAATATTGTAGATTAATACAATTTTATTACTGCATGGGCAGTTTTATAATGAATATACATTTTTATGGTAATGCCAAGCATAAAATACTTGATTGTGTGGAAATTGTGCAAGTATTTTTATTGTTATTATTTTTTAATCCTTGTTAATGTTTGGGCTTTTTCCATGCAAAACAGTACCATGTAAAGCAAGCACTAAAGCAGACTAGATTTAGTGAACATTCACACAGCATTGTTCATGTTATTTATTTATTTAGTTGTTTGTTTGTTTGTTTGTTTTTAATTAGATTTTGTTTTAATATATTTAGTGCTAATTTTATTTGAGTTTTAGTACATTTGTTGTTTATGAACAACTTACATTATTATATATTTCTTTAAAACTTTAAATTATATCTATCACAAATTTATATTTAGTAATTTTACTAATTAAACTCACTACCACAATTTGTTATTTAATATCATTTCAATTACTTTCTAATTATCCTCTAAGTTCAAGTTTAATAACACTTTCACCTGACATTTTTATTTGATTTCAATGTTATTTCAATTAACAAAATATTTAATAGTTTTAGTTAACAGTTACAAGTGTTATGCAAATCATATAATGCTACCAGAAACTGTTAAATATTTAAAAATGCATCACTGTTATTAATAAACCACATTATTATAAATGATCAGAAGCTCATATATATTGAAATATAAGTATATATGAAAATGAATAAATCAGTTGCACCACATTTTTATCTTCAATCTGTTAACCGTGTCATTGTTTAAATTTTTAACATGATACCATTATAACATTTTGGATTTTTAAGATTATTCATATTTTTATTCAGCAAGGATGCATTAACTAGATCAAAACGGACAGTAAAGATATTTATGATCCAAAATATTTCAAGTTTTTTTTTTCTTCTTCTTCTTTTTAAGTTGATATCTACTGTTGTAAAGTTGAGTCACAGTTGCCAAAGTGTTACCTGAAGCAGCAGTTTCATGATTGTCATCTTCATCGATATTGTATACTATAATTGATTAGATATTAATTTCCCTATCATTTACGACCTTTCATTTGGCATCCTCCTGTTGTCACAAACATTTTTTGTTTCAATAAGCAGTCTGTAATAGTTCAAAGCGGGTATTGCTAACTATTCTCTTTAGCCTTCAGTACTATTGAGATTAGTTATTTTCTGTCATCCCATTGATATCCTTTCCTAATTATTGCTTTCCCGTCATCCTGCCTGTCACAGCAAACCGGGTTGTGTTCATTTTAAACTCTCCCTTGGGTTGGTGGCGTCCATTTCAAGGTGTCACATGTGAAGTCTTTCTCCCACGATACGCTCCCGTTCCTGCCTATTTGCCTTGCTAATCAAGTGTGAAGGATGATTCTGCAGGCCGCAGAGAGACCGTCTGTCACAGCGTAATAGGACACAGACACGTGGATGACTCTGTGTGAATACTGCCATTAACCTGAAGGTGCAGCAAGGTGTGTAGAGTGATGATGAGCAAGTTCATGGATCAGAGCCTCAAAAAAAAAAAAAAAAAAAAAAAAAAACTCCACCTTGGAATTAGGATGCTGCATTTTCAGGCAAGTGGTGATACCCACTCTCTGATGGCTGAATGCTAGTGAGCTTTGGTCACCTGCTTTTCTAATAATCTCTGTATATGCAGATGTGTCCCATATGTGCTCTCACAAATGATAATGTTTTATAAGATAGTAAACGTTTTCTGTCACCTTGTACTCTCCTCCTCCCTTGTGAAGTGGCATATCGGGAGATCATTTTTGACAGTGAATGATGGTTCCTTTTGGATTAGCTATCAGAACAGGAAAGAATTTGCTTTGCAGGTTAAGGCCATTTTGTTTATAGTTCCACGAGATTTGTTAGCTAGCATAAAGTCTGATGCAAAAATGTTGTGCATCTTAAACCAGTTAAGACCATCTTGAACTGACTAAAACCAACAAACCAGCTTAGGTTCTTCTCACTGATTGAAATCATTGTAGGTCTATAAGTTCCTTAGCCTCCAGACACCCATTCAGGTTAGACCCAGCAGATTTTACCAGCTCTTGCTACAGTGTCTTTGACTGAAGTATATATCAAAATGTCCAAGAATAGATGAAGGCTGGAACAATTTTGTCAGTCTATAGGTTGTTTTATATCTCTTGTAGCTGGGTTGTAGATTGTGTGTATTTGTTAGTCTCTCTCCTTAAAAACATATCATGTTTCAACCCATGATGTTAAAAAAAAAAAAAAAAAAAAAATGAAAAAGAGGTAGCTCACCCAGACAATTAGACAACTATATTGACAAGTTTTTTTTTTTGTTTGTTTGTTTTTTGGTCAATAGGTGACTTTTATTTTGACAGCCCTCAGATAATGACATACTTGTCAGATCACTGAGTGCACTGTTGCAACATTATAATAAGAAGCTATAATAAGAAATTAAAAAGCTACTATCTAAAATATAAATTAGCTTGTTTTACAGGTTATCAAATATTATTTTATTATTTTATTTTATTCAAATGACTCTTATAATTATGTATTTCTAATTTAATTAATGTTATGTAAAATAAATATTTTTCATTGCAATTAATTTTCATATTTTACATTTGTTTTTTTTGTTTTTTTACTATTTATAACTGTAACATCAGAGTAATGAAGGAAGTGACCAAGGTTGGCATTTGGAGACTCGTGTAGCTTTATTCAATAACTCAAAATTCCAGCAAACAAAAGTATAGCGCTCTCTGCGCATTCACACAATGTCAGTTGCACAAATCCAGTTTCTTAGTCTCTCTCAGGCAGGGCAATGTTCATGAGTTTCCATCCCATCGCTCTCTGCCTCCATGTTCTCCAGTCGCTCTTTTAACCGGTCTCTCCAGGCCAATTACTGCAATCAGACACAGGTGTTCATCATTTTGCACTTGACCTACTTACTCACTGCTCTTCTCCCTGCCTTCTCTCCCACTGCAGACTTCACTGAACCACACCCCCTCTCCACAATTACCTAATTAAAACTGTGATGTATAATATAGGCCACCCAGTTCTCTAACATGCTGCATCAGCCATACTAATAAATACATACATCCTAAATAAATACATACATACAAACATAAAATAATAATAAAATCATAAACATTTTTATTTTGTATAATAAAATTATTTTGAAATCCTGATCATGATCCTGATTTATTTTGCGGTAATGACACACTGACTTTTTCAAATGTCAAATGTTCACATTTTTGATCTCCTTAATTTATTTAACAAACACATGTTTTCTCCATGGTGGGGTAGACAGACAATTTCCTCCCAATTTCAGAAAAACATAAAATTGTCAATATTGTAATCAAAACTATAAAACAAATGTCCTGTTTGTTGTCCCACCCATAAAGTTGAAATATAATCTACGCTCCTGCAAGAACATCAACCGTCTCTCTCTTTTGTCTGGTATGCTGTTTAATTGCCCTGGCACTTTTTGATAGGTGTAATTACTGTTAATTACACTTTGCGTGCTTGTGTTTGCGTCTGTGCAGAGGGTAGACAGAACTGTATGGTGCAAATGGCACATAAAATATAATGACCACACCAGGCTTTTGAATTAGTCAGAGCTTATATTAAAACGTTTAGATGACTGATGTCATAAAAGTTAGGCGCTTGTGATTGCAGGGATTCTTACGGCAATTAAAAAGCCATTTGTGTTGCAATGACTGTTTTTGCTATGAGGACAACAAAAATTGATGGTAGGTTCAACTGACATGTTGAAAAGCCGGTTTGGTTTGATAAATAAAAGAGCGACATTTACTCTACCTATCTCACCATCTCTTTTTTTGTGGGCATCTTTGAAATTCTGAAAATATGCTTTGCTAAAAAAAAAGGCCCTTTGCCAGCAGTTCTGTCACTCTAGCAGGCAGCTGGGGTGTTTTGGCCGGCTTAGGCGGCCTGTAATAAGGCAGACAGGCTGGATTGGTAGCTGTGCGCGAGATCTCTTTGTTCTGACAGTCCTGTAGTTAGGGTGTGAAGCGAATAAAGGCAGTTTGATTCTTTTTCCCCCGCTGGGTTCATCACAGGCTAGAAGACTGTCTGTATTTCTCAGTCATGTCCTGCTTTTTTTGTGCGTCCAAAATAGCCCTATTAAGTGTCAAAACTTGAGTTGGAAGGGGAATAAAAAAAAAGCAAAAAAAGAGAGAGAAAATCATCCTCTCTTACGTTTTACACCTTCATACCTTTATACAAGCTTTATCGTTATTTTCAGAAAAAAAAAAAAAAGAAAAGAAAACTATCACACGAGTAAACAAATACTCAACACACTATGCCATAAGGACAGAAGAACACCGCAAAGTCAAAGGCTGCTGAGTCTCTTTATAATGATGAGGTCGGGAGTTCCTGTTCTATCTTGGTCACATTCAGCACTGTATTGACTTCCTGACCTGCTTTTCAGTACACATAACTGGATCCTGAGCTCACAGTCCTACTCTATCAGAGAGGTCACGTTCCCTGCGCTAAGTGCTAATTGTCCCATTAAATTGCACCCTGTTGGCTGCCATGGCTACTGCCATGTTAATTTCCTGCAAGCCGCTATAGCTCCTGAATGCGATTTCGAGGGCTAATTGGGGATTTGCGATCCAACAGTGTTTCCAATAGCGTCTCCGCTTTTCTACCTTATTTATTTACTTGCCTTCCTCTTAATGTGGTTATTGTCCAGTCACAGTGCCCAAGTGCTCAGTTTGCCAACAGTGTCTGTAGGGGTTAGCAGAGATCTGTCAATGTTGCTGTCAATGTTACTAGAAGTCAAATAACCGCAATGCCTGAGCATAATGCCATTGACCTGAAGTTGTCACGAGTCTGTGGAAGATGAGTGAGCAATCACACACAAAAAAACAACTTTACATAGTGTAGACGAGAAATTAAATTTGTTATTATGTGAACATTTTTGACACGAATAATAGCATTTGGATATCAATAAGAAAAATAGCAGACATCAAACTGATTCATGAACTTGGTGTATGAACAAAATTCACTTTTTTTATTTTATTTTTTGTATATTTTTATATATTTTTGTAATTTTTCTTTATGTTTCTAGTTAAAAGATTTAGAAACATTACACTTATCACCTTAAATTGGGGCATCTGCATTATTAGTGCTACTTATATAAATAAATAAATAAATAAATAAATAATAAATATATATATATATATATATATATATATATATATATATATATATATATATATATATATATATATATATATATATATATATGGGGGGGGGGGTGGTATGTGTTTACTGTACATATATTAGTAGTAGTAGTTCTAGTAGTAGGACTATACCAGTAGTATCACCATACAGTATAATATATAATATTTAGGTATACAAGTTAATAGTCTGCAGAGGTGGGTAGTAACAAAGTACATATACTCTGTTACATTTGCTTGAGTACATTTAATTTAAAGTAGAGTAAATTTGAAGTTGCCTACTTTAACTTTAACTTGGGTACATTTCTAATGAAGAAACTGTACTGTTACTTTGCTACACTGGGCGACGTTTCTCTCGTTACTTCATTCTATATGTTAAGAAATGCTTAGTTTATTACAAGCACACTCTCTTTTTTATGGGGCATGAACAATGGCCCATTCTTGAATGAATCACTCTTTAGAGTTGATTCGGTTCAAGGCCTTGATCAAACAAGTTGGCAAAACGGTCTGAATTGGTTCTCGAATCAGTTTGAATGATTTGTTCAGTTCTCTACACACACTGAATCATCTGAAGCAGTTTCTCATGTGAACCTGGAGAACATAAAGAGTGTTGGATGAAGTGGCCATGAACCTACAGTCAGTTGAAAAGTCACAGGGGGAGAACTCTGGAGTCGTCTTAGACCGCTTCAGTGTTCTTTGCTCGCTTTTTTCATATAATAGATTCCTAGTTTGAATAACTGTTTTGTTTTTAATGCTGCTGAAATAACCAATGTGAAGTCTTGATTGTCGAATGTGTTATGAATATCAACCTTTGCAAATCATTTGTACTTTGTGTCAGTAGGTCATAAATAGAACAAGGCATCAGATTACTGTCGGGGACATTACGGTGTTGCGCCGCATCCAGTGTAGACAGCATCATTGATTATATTTAGATCTATTGTCTTTTGTCACAATGTGTCGCGTTGTGTTGTGATGCTGGCATCCGGTGTAGACACAGTAACTACTGTGTTCAATGATGGTCCTCCCCTTTATGCAAATTATGCAAGCTGCATATTGCCCCTGAAGCAACAGGGGGGCCCCCTTGTTCTAAAAGATGATTTATAGGGCCGTATGATTAATACAATTTTAGTTTTGATTTTGACTTCAAACAATTATGCAAACACAATGCAGCATTTGGTTCCTTTATTTTAAAGTGGTGTAGCATTCAAAATAGCCAAATAATGTAACATGACTGTTGTAATTAATTGTAATTAACCGGACACCTGAAATGTAAATTTCTTTTTCTTCAGTAAAATCAATCTAATTTATTTTTGTTCAATAATATTGTTTCTTTTGTATTTTGACAGAATTTCATGGTACTAATTAAAATTTATGCAATAATTATGATAATATTTTCCCATTGAAAATAGTACAAATTATTAAAAAAAAAAATTCTAATTTCTTCAAATTATTTTTCAATTAATGCAGTATTTCAGATTAAAATAGAAACTAGGCCTTTAAAATCCAATTTTTGAAGGCAGAATAGCTCCACCTGGTGAGAGCAAAAAAAAAAAAAAAAAAAGAAAAAAATAAGAAAAATCTGTTATTTCATGGTGTAACGTAACCACTAGATTCCTGTATAGGACTCTATAGAGAGGCTTGTGAATTCCCTAGTTGTTTTTATACATAATTGTTTACTTTTATTAGGTTGTGGATTTAAATGTATATTAAGGCATTCTCAAAGACTACTTTTTGTCAATGTTTATATTTTTTGTTGTTTCAAATGTTGATTTGAAGTGTAGCTTTTTTTTTTTTTTTTTTTTTTTTTTGCATTATTATTACTACATTCACACCTGAATACAGAAAGCACTTTGTTACACAAAACATTAAAATTCTATAAAAATGTAACAAAAATTAACAGGAATGCTTTATCAGAGCTTAATCCTTCTGGGTCTGATCTGATTTTAACCTCTTATTTCAGTCTTCTGACTCATTTTGGCTATATGGTTATAGCCTTACCCATTCGTTTTCATACACTATGTATAATTATGTATGTGTGTGTCTGGGAGTGTGTGTAAGTGAGTGTGTGTGAGTGAGTGAATGTGTCTCTTTTGCACTGTTTGTGTTTTAGAGTTTAACCCCTTCCTTGCTGTCCACTTTTTTACTGAATTGTAGTCAAATTATTGATTTTATTTTACATAGTTGCAGTGTTACAGTCAGACCAGTTCATAGGTGTGTATATGTGTATACAAGTGTGCGTCCTCACGTGTGAGTTGGTGTGTTGATTTTGCACTCCAGATGTTTTAGAGTTTCACCCTCTTCAATTCGAAGAAGAGATTGTCTAATTTGGGGCAAGTAATCGAAGAGATGGACAGTCTGACCCTCACATGTAAAGCCATGAGAGTAAACAAGATCGTTGGATTGACTTCCCCCCCCACCTAGCAAAACCAGACTGAAATTCCTAAGGAGACCTGTTAAACCCTCTGGTCTTCACAGGACATATCCTTTCTCCCCAGAATGGCACAGAGAATGCCTTCCAATGCATATATGCACCAAAATGAACTCAAAAAAGACTTCGAAATGGATATCAGTCCATTGCTCAACTCCATATCATACATGAACCCACACATTTGATTATAATGTTTCTAATCACTTATTGTGTATGTCTTTTTAAATAACTCTTGAATAGCTTAAGGGATCATATTCATGTTTAGTATGTGTGTGTTCGAAACTTCTTGCTTGAAACGTTTCTGACCATCAGTTATTTATCAAATGTATCATATTCTTGTTATAGGAATCATGTCCAAATTATACCCTGCAAGAGCGGGAAAATTCGGACCTCGTGCTTGATAAGATAACATATGATTTATGAATGGGTGGGACAAACAATGCAACACACCGAGAAAAGACAATATCTAATTGGTCAAGACAACATTTGAGGTGTGGCCAAAAGGCCAGCTTAAATACTCAGGACACCATCAAATTTTGCTTTTAGCGTTTAGCTTTTGCTATCAGTCATGCCGGCTTTTAGCTTTAGCTTTTAGTCATGCTTTGTCATCACTTTTAGCGTTCTTCGAGCGCCGTTCCAGCGTGCTTCGGCCTGCACGCCTGCTGCTACTTAGCCACGATGAGAAGAAACACCACCTAGTCTCGTCAAACTTTACTTCTTTTCTTTTCCGTTTGAGAGTTTCGTGTTCTGAGTTAAGTTTTGTAACGCCGTGTCTCCGAGTCTGACCTCGAGTGCCCGTTCAACTTCAACCAGCCCACAACTCCGCATCTTCAGCCTACGCCCAACCACGGGCTTCCCAAGACGTCACTTCAACGACTACTGAACTTCCAGCCAATCAGCAACCTCGACAAACCCTCTTTTCAGCGACAACAAAGGGAACCCCGTTACACAGGCATCACAAGTAACGTACCTCCAGACTCTGATCTATACTGGTGTTATCTAATATAATTTTAACCTAATTGATGAACTCAATGCGAGGGTTAATTAAGTGATTGATGGTTGTTAATGTCTATGCAATTTCATGTATTGCTGTAAACTTGGGATTACACATTTTCATTCTCTTAAACTCATTCTTTCCTAATGTTCTATCCTCCTGCAACTTGTGCGTATGTGTGAGTGTGTGTGCTTATGTCTTAGATTTATCTAATAAAGCCTTATTTATATTGAAAAGAGAAGTATCTTGTGTTTTGTGCTCACAAGTTAATGTCTTAAACTGCCGATCTTGTTACTGTGCTAATTAATAGTGTTTTCACTATACTTTGGATATTAATATCCAGCGCAGATTTGATGTTAAACGGCTCGTTCAGTGAATCGCTGGCCGTTTCAGTGATCAGCCGTGAAACAGTGATTCTGTTCAAATTACCTTTAAAATCTTAAATGATTCCCTTTGAGCTAAATTGACCTGTTTCCCTTACAGACTTCTCAGCATGTGATCCTTGATGATCAGTTGACTTTTAAAGATCACATTGCAAAAACAGCACGATCATGCAGGTTTTCACTACACAACATCAGGAAAAATCAGACCCTTCCTAACAGAAAATGCAACACTATTGCAATCAGACCTCTGCAAATTATTCAGAATGCAGTAGCACATCATGTTTTCAATGAGCCCAGGAGAGCTCATGTCACACTGCTTCTCATCTCTCTGCACTGGCTTCCAGTTGGGGCTCGCATCAAGTTCAAAATATTGGTGGTTGCCTACAGAACTGCCACACCCTCCTACCTCCGCTCTCTCCTATATGCTCCTTCAACCCCTTCAGAAGCCTGCGGTCGGAAAATGAGTGGTGGCTCATGGTCCCATTGCAGAGAGGAACAAAATCTCTTTCAAGGATGTTTTCTTTCACCGTACCCTGTTGGTGGAATGACCTACCTAACTCCATTCAAACAGCCAAATCCCTCACAATATTCAAGAGACAACTGAAAACTCATCTCTTCTGTGAGCATCTAATTGCCCCCAATAATTTAATAATAATAAAAAAGAATTCTATGCCTTCACTTTTTCTGTTCTCTTATTTTCCTCTTGTCCTAGCTTTTTACTATTTTGAACGATGACTGAGATCTTGTATAATGGACACTTCTCGTGTTAATTGCCATTATATGATACATCGCTTGTTGTATTCATCAAGTGTAAGCTGCTTTGTATAAAAAACTTCTGCCAACTGAATAAATGCAAATGTAAACATAGTGGCCTCTGACACATTTTTGCTTAGGGCCCTCAGAAGTCTATGACCAGCACTGACTGTGTAATATTTTATCAGCTAAGACCCTACAAACACAAAAACCAAGGAAACAGATCCTGTGATGAATTCAGCTCTGATGTGACCATTTCGCCGGTTTCACACTGCAAGTGTGAGCGGTGCGTGAGCAGCGCATATTTTTTTTCGGTGTGCATGTTAATCAATGAGTGCATTCACACTGGCAGCAGGAGCAGTGCATGAGCATTGAACAGGAGCATAGCATAAGCAGCTTCATTGTATTTGCAGATACTACCGCTGTTGTTTCATCGTCTCGTCCAAACCCAAATGTCACATGTCACTGCAACCTCTCGTCATCTGTGATTACTCAGAATCAGATGATGATTTTGTGCTACCATCTCCTGTTGCTACTCAGTATAGCAACCGTCTCCGCACCCGATTCACCTGCAGATACAGCTCAGTCAACTTCAGCAATGCCAGGGAAATCCAAATAAACTGGTAGGAAGTGGTCAGCTCAATCTTCTTTGCCTCGCCCAGCTAAAAAACTTATGACATCCACGCAGTCCTCACAACCTCCACCCAACTCCAATGCTACCGATGCCAATGCTCAACTCATTCAGGCTGTCAAAAGCCTTTCAAATACTGTTAAGGGTCTAGAATCCGAAATGGCTATCTTCGAGTATGCTGTCGCTGGTTGCGCTCCGGGCTCTACTCCACCTGCATTTACTTTAAACTTCCCCCCGGCTTTTCCTCTCACTTCTGGATCCAATGATCAATCAAGTGTCACCTCTACATCCTCAGGAATAAAGGCACCTAAACAGTCGGCTAACACTTCAAGTCAGGATGTTAATGCCCTACCATCGACATCGCATTACAATCTATCAACTATCTACGGAGTCAATAAAATTCTGGCATGTCCTATTTGCAAGCTCGCACATTCACTTGGCACCTTTTTGCCCTAAAACATACAATAGCTGATATAAAGACGCTGTCCATGGTGCTGCAGATGTAAGCAAACCGACAGATGCTAGAGGGTGTCCTATTCTGAGTGGTCACCCCTCTACTCCCATTAATTTCTCAGTTATTTCTTCTTATCTCCTTTCTCACCCTGAACAGCTTTTCGTTGATTTCTTAATTACTGGTCTTTTCCAAGGGTTTTGGGTAGGAGTTCTTTCCCCTCTCTCTACTACTTTTGTAGCAAAATATTTACAGTCTGCTCTTGCTGAACCAGATGAGGTCTCCATTTTGCTTGAAAAAGAGGTAAATAAAAGTTATGTAACAGGTCCTCTATCCTCTCCTCCATTTTGTCCCTTTAGGGTTAATTCGCTTAGAGTCGCCACCTGCAAATATTCAGGGAAAAAATGGTTAATATTTGACATGTCTTCCCCCCATTCCAATTTCACCGCTAATGTTAATGACTTCTCAAACTCTAGTCTTTGACACACTTAAACAGGTCTTTAGCGATGTTAAATGAAATTCTGGACTCTTCTGCTAAGTATCTCTTTTTTCTATAATGATGTTTCAGAATCGTCTAATGATTTAGAATTTTATAACAGATGTTGCAGCCTCTATTGTTTTTTTTTTTTTTTTTTTTTTTTTTTTAAAGGGCAATGGTTCAACGAAATCTGGCCGAATGATTTTCCTAAACTAGCATCAGGTTCCATCTCATCAGCTCTTCACAAAATCTATCCTGTCGTGGTAGCTAGTTCTCTTTGGGGTGCAGCATGGTGCTGTAAGCATATAATTATGTTTTGTGATAATGAAGCCACGGTCGACATTATCAATAAAGGAAGATCTAATTGCCCTTTGATTATGCCGATTCTGAGGAGACTCACCTGGCAGTCAGTTATTCACAATTTTATCTTTAAAGCAATTTGCATTCATTGTTACTGTAATACGTTAGCTGATGCACTTTCTTGTTTTCATTTTCAGGTTTTCAGACATCTATGCCCATCAGCCGAGCAGGATCCAACTCCCTGCCCAAACCTTTCAGAAATCCTGCTAAATTAGATGCTTCTTTTAACAATCTTCTATATTCGGCTAGACATTATATCGCTAGAGGTGTTGCTCCATCTACCCTCAAAGCTTATACATCTGCTTGGTCTTTGTTTGTGCCATTATGTCTCTCGTTTCAGAAACCCGTTTTCCCTATTCTAATTACAACCATCTGCTCGTTTCTAGTTTACAACTATGAAACATAAAATTTAAAGATATCTTCTATCAGGAAACTGCTCAGCATCATTAATTTTTTTGCCAGATATCATAACCCTGTTTATCCAAGTCTTTTTACCGTCCCAGCTGGGCATTTGCTCCTCAAAGGCATAACTAAATCATCGGTTAAAACTCATGATAAACGTCTACCCATTACTTTCTCGGTTTTACAATGGCTAATCTCCCTTTTCTGTCCAAGATACTAGAAAAGGTAGTATCCACACAATTATACTCCTTTTTAGAGAAAAATGGTATTTGCGAGGATTTCCAGTCAGGATTTAGACCATATCATAGTACTGAGACTGCTCTCCTTGGAGTTACAAATGACCTGCTCTTATCATCTGACCGTGGTTGTATCTCTCTATTAGTGCTATTGGATCTTAGTGCTGCGTTACTCCATACCAATTTGAAAAACTAACGGAATGCATAGTCAATATAAAAAACTGGATGATGAGTAATTTCTTACTGCTAAATTCTGAAAATACAGAGGTGTTAATTATAGGACCTAAAAGCTCTGCATGTAATAACCTAGAACGCTGTCTAAGACTTGATGGCTGCTCTGTCAATTCTTCGTCATCAGTTAGGAACCTAGGTGTGATATTTGATAGCAACCTTTCCTTAGAAAGCCACGTTTCTAGCATTTGTAAAACTGCATTTTTCCATCTCAAAAATATATCTAAATTACGGCCTATGCTCTCAATGTCAAAGAAATGTTAATACATGCGTTTATGACCTCAAGGTTAGATTATTGTAATGCTTTATTGGGTGGTTGTTCTGCATGCTTAGTAAACAAACTCCAGTTAGTCCAAAATGCAGCAGCTAGAGTTCTTACTAGAACCAGGAAGTATGATCATATTAGCCCGGTTCTGTCAACACTGCACTGGCTCCCTATCAAACATTGTTTAGATTTTAAAATCTTGCTTATTACTTATAAAGTCCTGAATGGTTTAGCACCTCAGTATTTGACCGAGCTCTTGTTACATTATAGTCCTCCACGTCCGCTCCGTTCTCAAAACTCTGGCAATTTGATAATGCCTAGAATATCAAAGTCAACTGCGGGCGGCAGATCCTTTTCCTATTTAGCGCCCAACTCTGGAATAACCTACCTAACATTGTTCGGGAGGCAGACACACTCTTGCAGTTTAAATCTAGATTAAAGAACCATCTCTTTAACGTGGCTTACACATAGCACACTAATACGCTTCTAATATCCAAATCCGTTAAAGGATTTTTAGGCTGCATTAATTAGGTAAACCGTAAACGGGAACACTTCCCATAACACCCGATGTACTTGCTACATCATTAGAAGAATGGCATCTACACTAATATTAGTCTGTTTCTCTCTTATTCCGAGGTCACCGTAGCCACCAGATCCAGTCTGTATCCAAGTCAGAGGGTCACTGCAGTCACCCAGATCCAGTACGTATCCAGCCCAGATGGTGGATCAGCACCTAGAAAGGACCTCTACAGCCCTGAAAGACAGCGGAGACCAGGACAACTAGAGCCCTTGTCTCAGACGACCACTGGGACAAGACCACAGGAAACAGATGATTATTCTGCACAATCTCACTTTGCTGCAGCCTGGAATTGAACTGCTGGTTTCGGCTGGTCAGAGGAGAACTGGCCCCCCGACTGAGCCTGGTTTCTCCCAAGGTTTTTTCTGCATTCTGTCACCGATGGAGTTTTGGTTCCTTGCCGCCTCTGGCTTGCTTAGTTGGGGACACTTCATTTACAGTGATATCGTTGACTTGATTGCAAATTATTTCACAGATACGATTTAAACTGAACTGAGCTGCATGATGACTTCACTGAATTCAATGATGAACTGCCTTTAACTGTTATTTTGCATTATTGACACACTGTTTTCCTAATTAATGTTGTTCAGTTGCTTTGACGCAATCTTTTTTGTTTAAAGCACTATATAAATAAAGGTGACGTGACTTGACTTGACTTGACTTGACTTAATAATTTCCCTACGTAATGGTCCATTTTCTGGTTACATTAACATTCTTTTAGAAGCTTTGTTTTTAACAGCTTTCTACAGCTTTATGCGTCCAGGGGAATTTACATCTGAATCTAAGCATTTTGAATCTTCACGAGATTTGTCTCTTTCAGATATTTGTTTTTCACCCAAGTTCTTTACCATTTTCCTTAAGCACTCCAGGAATGACTCGATAGGATCATGAGTCTCATTGTCTTTATATAAAAATGATTACCTTCTTTGCCCTTATTCCTCTATGATTAAATATCTTAAAATTCTTCTCCACACTTCTTTTCACTCTCCTCTATTCATTTTACCTAACGGTGCACCCATAACTAAGGCCTGGTTCAGCTCTCATCTAGCCACTGTTTTAAAAAACTGTGGCCTGTTACCACTTCAATACACCGGACATTCCTTTAGGATTGGGGCGGCTGCAGCTGCTGCTGAGCGTGGAGTTCCAATGTCTGCGATCAAGTTACTGGGCAGATGGTCATCCTCTGCATTCGAATCTTACATTAGACCTGAACCACAAATCATCTCAAAGGCTCAGCAAATAATTTCAAGTTGATTTTTTGAAAATTACTGGTGGTGGTGAAATACCTATTCATTTTACCCCTTACAACCAACGGTTTACTACCTGTGGCTTAACTTAGCCTTTCTTTCTGCGGCCTTTCTCTCAGCGGTTATCTTTCTGACCTTCCCCTCTGTTGCCTATCTATGAGACATTTCTTTCTGCAGCCTGTTTCTCCAGCCTTCCCCTCTGTTGCCTATCCTTGTGGCATTCTTTCTGCTGCCTGTCTTCCTCAGGTTTCCCCTCTGTAGCCTCTGAGGTCATTCTTTCTGTGGCCTATAAGAGCCGTTCCCACTGGGGCCGTTTCTTCTGTGGCCTATCGTGGCCTAACTCTCAGTATGTGCTATCGGTCTCTATTATTGTCTGGCTTATCACGGCCTCTATCCAGCCTATTGTGGCTCCACCCGGCCTGTCGTGGCCTCTATCAATATCCGGCCTTCTTGGCCTCTGTCACTACCTGGCCTATCACGGCTTCTATCAATACTTGGCTATCGCGGCCTCTATCACTATCTGGCCTATCGTGGCCTCTCTCTCTCTTTCTGAGGCCTCTGCGGTGCATCTCCTCTACTCTATAAGCTAATACTTTACCTATAATCTGATACATTATTTAAACATTTGTTGTACTCTATGTCTGGTTAAATATCTCATCTTATCTATTTTGTCATGTTCTAGGACACAATACAAACACAGACACAAAAAATATCTAAATCATATTTGCAGCTTCTAGGAAAAATATTAAGCTTTAAATTGCGATTGGATAGAAACGCATAGCCTATTTTTTTTTTTTTTCATTCAGCTCTACATAAATAATAACTTAAAACATTTTGACATTCTTAGCCTCACGATTAGTTAAAATCCAACGAATAATTCACATTTCTCCCGATCAGTTACAAAAACGGAGCTTAATCACAAGTAATTTACATAAAACATATTGACAGCTTCTATAATGGACATGGAGATTATGGACACACACTGAGCTATAACTTGGTTGATATCGCAACAAACAACAAACTTTCAAGACTTCAAAACAAGATGTCCAAGATAGCGGCAGGTCCAAGATACACTTTTTGGACAATAAACTGGACTACATCCGATTACTACGCTCAACTCAGAGGACTGTAAGAGACTGCTGTGTTTTTGTGTTCACGGAAACATGGCTTAGCAACAGCGTTCCAGACGGCGCTATTCAGCTCGATCAGCTGACATGCTATCGAGCAGACAGAGCTCTCGTAAAACCGCAGCGGTGGGCTTTGTGTTTACATCAATGACGCGTGGTGCTGCGATGCTGTTGTAGTCTGCAAACACTGCTCACCCCTGGTGGAGCTTATGATTATTTAGTGCCGGCCATTCTAACTACCGAGGGAATATACAGCCATACTGCTCTTTGCTGTATACAGTACATTCCTCCGAACTCCAACAACAGCAACAGGAACAATGCACTAAATTAACTGTACCAGCACATCAGTGAGCACCAGACGGCCCACCCTGATGCTTTTCGCATCATAGTTGGGGATTTCAACCATGCAGACTTAAAGGATGTGTTCCCAAAAATACACCAACACATTAACTTTCCAACACAAGGTAATAACATTTTAGACTTTGTTTACACCACACAGAGAGGAGCTTACAAAGCCCTCCCCCACTTTGGTGCCTCAGACCACATCACTGTCATGCTAATGCCTGCATACAGACCGCTCGTTAAAGTCACCAAACCATTTCACAAACATATTCAAGTGTGGCAGGAAGGGTCGTCAGAGACTCTGTTTTGACACCACTTACTGGAATATTTTTAAGCAGGCTGCCACATACAGTAACACCACCGACCTCCAAGAGTACTCAGAGACTGTCACTGCCTACATCACCAAGTGTGTTGATGATGTAACAGTCACAAAGACCATCACTGTCTGGGCCAACCAGAAGCAATGGGTGACAGGGGAGGTGTACAGACTCCTGAAGACGCAGAACGCTGCCTTCAGAGCTGGAGATGAGGTGGGCCTGAGGACAGCTAGGGCCAACCTATCCCCCGGCATCAGAAAGGCTAAGAGACAGTACTCCAGGAGGATAGTCCATCGTTTCAGCGACAGCAGAGACAATCGGAGCCTGTGGCAGGGGATATAGACCATTACGGACTACAAACCCCCAACGCGGACCTGTGACAGCAACATCTTCCTACTGAACGAGCTGAATGCCTTCTTCACTAGCTTTGAAGAACAAAACAGCACCACTGCACAGAAGACTCCAACTCCACGCAAACCTCCGGGTCCTGACAACATTCCTGAGCGTGTACTGAGAGACTGTGCAGCGAAACTCACTGATGTCTTCACAGACTTTTTCAACATCTCGCTTAGTCAGGCTGTTGTCCCCACATGCTTCAAAGCTACCACCATCATTCCAATCTAGAAGAAGCCGTCTCCATCGTGCTTCAATGACAACCGTCCAGTTGCACTTACTCCTATTCTCATGAAGTGCTTTGAACGGCTAGTCATGCACCATATCAAGTCTGCCACCCCCAAGGCCAGGACTAGCAGACTGAAGGACAGCTTCATTCATCAGGCTGTCAGGAAGCTGAACTCACTCCCAAACTTGCCCCCTCATTCCCTCTTCTGCCCCAGGCACCACTCAACTATGAACCCCCCACAACCGCCCCCTCCAGATCCTACATCCCCAGGTACTTCCACTCCCCCCTCCCACTAACATATGGTGACATGCACCAGTCACTTTGTGCAGCATTAGTCTGCTCACTACCTCATCAGTCAGTTTAAATAAAAGAACTGCTCTCTGAGCCCTTTGTCAATTTAATCAGACTGAATAAGCTTTTTTACACTACTATCTTTTTTATCTGCACTGTTTGTTCACTTCACTGGTTTGCACTCTATCTGCCATGTGCCATGCGCTGCTTTATTTAACTCTATTTTTTATTTTTATTTACATGCCCTTGTTTGTATAGTTGTATTTTATATTTTATATTTAATCTGTATCTATCTGGATTTTTAGGCCCTACTGTAAGTGTTATCTGTATGCACCATGGGTCTGAGAGTAATGCCATTTCAATTCTCTGTATGTATGTACTGTGCATGTGGAAGAATTGACAATAAAGCAGACTTGACTTGACATTCAAGTTTATGACTGACCAACCTCTATGTAAAGAAATATGTCGTTTTGGAGCTGCTGCTTGTGACGCTGTACAAACGTTTCCAGTGTGAATACTCTGGCGCATCTGCAGCTGCAGTAACGCTCATGCGCCGCTCATGGTTGCAGTGTGAAACAGATGTTATCCTGTGAGTGGCCTTGTAACTTGCAGACAACGTGCTGGTATACAGTATGAATGTATGAAAAATGTGTTTGAAGTACTCATTCTGCATCCATTCAGTGCAGTATTCATAACAGCATGTTTAATATTGCTTCTTAGTTTTTCTTTCAACTCTGAAGCTAAATTTCAGTGGCTTACAGAGTTCATTAAATTGGTTTTCAACAATATCTGACTGTTTGTGAAAAACCAAATGGCTATTGATCTCATGACCTGAGAGAGAGAGAGAGAGAGAGAGAGAGAGGGAGGGAGGGAGGGAGGGAGGCAATATGTTTTTCAGTCTTTGGAAGTCTACTCTTAAGAGTCAGGGTACCACCTGCAACCCCCGTATTTCCTACAATAGGTATGGGCTTTGATTATTTTTTCATTCACCATTTCAAAGAATTTATGTATTGTTGGACATCTTTGAACAAATTGTTTAGTGACCTCACTGACTTTTTCTGGAAGTCACAAAATCTGATGGAATTAAAAGGATTTATAAAACATATAGTTCTGGCCTTTTGTACTAACTGTTCAATAGCTGTGTTTTATTTAATTACGATAAAGCATGGCTCTGACCGCTTCATCAAACAGATCTGTGTATCCCTACTCAGCACCCTTAGCAACATTAAAAAATCCATATACTGTCTAAACTGTTCTGTGTATTATGTATTGCAGAAAAAGTAGCAGTTTATTATTTATGTAATAAAGTGTAAAAGTCTTCACAATGGGGATACACTATATGGACAGAAGTATTGGGACACCTGGCTATTGCACCAACAGACATTGCATAATGACATTGAATTCTAAATGCATAGACATCAATATAGATTTGATTCCTCATTTGCAGCTTTAACAGCTTCTAATCTTCTGAGAAGCCTTTCCACAAGCCTTCAGAGTGTTTCTGTGTGAATTTCTTCCCATTCGTCAAGTACGTTTGTGAGGTCAGGCACAGATGTTGGACGAGAAGGCCTGGCTTGCAATCTCCATTCCAGTTCATCCTAAAGTTGTTCAATGGGATTGAGGTCAGGACTCTGTGTCGGCCAGTCAAGTTTTTAAATACCAAACTCATCCAACCATGTCTTTACAGACCATGCTTTGTGCACTGGTGCTATATTAATATAGATTCATATTGATATTACACATCTATATTCATATAGGTTTGTATCGTGTGGTAACCATTTTATAATGTTTCACATTTTATATGTACTATAAGATTTTTATTATTATTATTGATTCAACTCACTTAGCTGGGAAATAACTAACTAAAAGTAATGTTTAATCTTCTTGGCTAAGAGTATCAAGAGGTGTTTACTTCTTTGTATCACTCCACTCAGTTGCATTTATGGTACTATAGTGATCTGTTACAAGTGGGGAAGTCGTGGCCTAATGGTTAGAGAGTTTGACTCCTAACCCTAAGGTTGTGGGTTCGAGTCTCGGGCCGGCAATACCACAACTGAGCTGCCCTTGAGCAAGGCACCGAATCCCAAACTGCTCCCCGGGTGTGTGTTCACTGCTGTGTGTGTGCACTTTGGATGGGTTAAATGCAGATCACAAATTCTGAGTATGGGTCACCATACTTGGCTGTATGTCACGTCACTCACTCACTCACTTACTAAGCACGAAGGACAGGAAGAATAGAATAGAATAAGTGTTTGGCAAGAAGAAAACAACAATCCAAAATGAGTCATGCCATATGTGAATTATGAATCTTTTTTTTAATAAAAGCTGTTTGGAGTCAAACAGGGCAATTGTGAAGGAGGACTCTTCTCTCTGAGCTTTCTCTTTTGAGTCCTGATGCCTATCAGATTTATTCATCCATTTCCAATTCAAATTGAGCCTATCTCTTCCACATCAGAACCATTGATATTCCAATAATTTGTCTGGCACGGAGGGTCTGCTCTATTTTGCTTGTGTAGAAGGATGTGGGTTTGTGTGTGGATTTACATCACCGTGTGTGTGTGTGTGTGTGTGTGTGTGTGTGTTTGTGTGTGTGTGTGTGTTTGTGTGTACTGTATATCGCAAGTATTCAGGGCAGGGATAGAAAAAAAATAAAACAAACAAAAAATCAGGGTTTGCAGCTTGTTTCTTCATTCATATGTTCAGCCTGTCCCTGTTTTGTCTTCCTGTGGTTATTATAGAGTTTTCCATTCGTCCAGATTAAGTTAGGTGATATTGGCCACTCTGTAATGTTTGTCTTCATCTCTGGTGTGGTAAGAGTTTTGTTCTACATGAATTCTGCAATACCTTCCCATTGTATAACTTTAGAAATCACTTTGTCGGTTAAAGGTTAAATTTATTATAATGTAATATATATATATATATATATATATATATATATATATATATATATATATATATATATACATACATATATTACATTTTATTTGCATGTGTTTAAGACCCCCAAAGCAATTGTTTAAAGATAATTATTCTTCAGTGTTTTTCTTTCTTTTTTCTTTTTTTTTTTAATTTGCGTGACATATAATGCAAAATTATATACTTTAATTCAAATTATATTATAGTACAGTGTATAAAGTTCTAAAATAATACATAATTACTGGTATTATTTAATTTCTTTATTGTTTATTTATATTCAAAGCATATTCCCATCATTTGTACTTCTGAAGAATCATTAATCCTAACAATTGTGCATTTAAATTTTAATTTAAAGCAATAATTTAAGTATCTCTTTGCTCAAAAGCAGAAAAAAGGTGTTGAAAAAAAGCACCTTGACATTCACATGGTCATGTGAAAGTGCAGCGATTCATTTGAAATTAAAATGCTACTGAATTATTGACAGAGGTATTCCTGAATTCCCAACTAATTATCTGCTTCTCTTCCGGATAGGACAGACCTGAGGCAGGACAGACGGTGAAGGTAGGGTCTTAATAAGCACTCCCTCTAAATTTATCATGAGGCTTCTGTGACACTTATCTCATATTAAATAATAATTGTATTTCATTTACAGACCTAAACCCTTTGAGCATGTCAATTATGCATGTGTCTGGTTTAAAATGCTTTGTCCATATCTTGTGGGCATAGTGATGGCTGACTGCATGTTCAGAAAGTTCTTTGGCCAGAGCTGTGCTCGTGGCCACTAGTGAAGTGTGGAGATCTCATCTGGATTTCCTTTTATCCAGTGTGTGCTTTCAAATGCCTTTTTAATATATATTGTGAATTAGATTTTATTTATTTATTTATTTATTTATTTATTTATTTAAATTTAGTTAAAGTTATAGGCATTTGGTTGTGTATATATAAACGGTAATTAAAAGGTTTTTTATTTTTTTTATTAAGTTTTAATTTTAATTACATTTGTACTAGGTTGTTACAAACCAGTCTTAAAAAAAAAACCGTATGTGTCAAAATGATCAATTTTTCTTTTATGCCAAAAATCATTAGGATATTAAGTAAAGATCATGTTCCATGAAGATGTTTTGTCAATTTCCTACTGTAAATATATAAAAACTTAATTTTTGATTAGTAATATGCATTGCTAAGAACTTTATTTGAAAAACTTCAAAAGCGATTTTCTCAGTATTTTGATTTTTTTACTCCCTCAGATTCCAGATATTCAAATAGTTGTATCTCGGCCAAATATTGTCCTCCTAACAAACCATACATCAATGGAAAGCTTAATGATTCAGCTTTTAGATGATGTATAAATCTCAATTTCAAGAAATTGTCCCTTATGACTGGTTTTGTGGTCCAGGGTCACATTTAGTTCTACGTAGCGATAATAAACTCTGTATGTATATGTAATATTAAATGTAATATTATCTATATATAATATAAATATTTCTTCTACTTATTATCACTTTTATCTACGTTTTTTGAGATGGTTATATACAGTTACGAACAAAATTATTCCACCCGATTGATCTGCAAGACATTTTGCTGGCCAGGACAAAATTTTATGAAAACAACACAACAAAGGCAACAGTGAAGTATTAGAGAAAGTTTCTTAATTCTTTCAGATCACTGATAATCTTTGGTTGTCACTGCTTTCTTCAGATTCCAGCAAATATTTTCAATGAGAATTAAATCTGGAGACTGAACAGGCCAGTCAAGAACATCCTATGACTGATCCCTGAACCAAGCATAAGTAGATTTGGATATATACTTTGGGATGGCTGTCCTGCAGGAAAGTCCATTAATCATCAAGCTTCAGTCTCTGCACCGAAGGCATCACAATTCTTGCCAAAATGGCCTGATACCTAAGAGTTCATGATGTTCTATACAGTCAAATATTTCCACTTCCTGCAACAGTATAAAAACCACGATAACAAGACTGCTCCACCTCCGAGTTTGACCATGGTGATGGTGTTCTTCTGTTTATAAGCTTTGTCTTTTTGCACCAGACATACCGCTGATCCATGGGTCCAAAAGCTCTAGTTTGGTCACATCACTCCATAAAACTTTCTTCCAGAACTCCACAGCTCTATCCAAATGAATTTGATCATATTCAAGCTATTCTTTTATGTTCTTCTTGGAGTGACATTTGGCCAAGGTTTTTTTTTTTTTTTTTTTTTTTTTTTTTGTTTTTTTTTGCTCTTTTCAAACATGTTATTGTGTTTTTTTGTTTCTTAACCCTCAAAGTTTTTTTTTTTTTTTCTATTACAACACATTTTAAGATAAGGAATAAGGCTGCCAGCTGTGTCTCTAGGAACTGTTAGTGGCTTGGAAATCTTGACGTAGCCGTAGACTTTCTAAGGTAATAAAAAAACTATTTCTTCTTTTTAACTTTTGTGAGATCTCTGCTGACGTTGCTATATTTGCTACTCAACTTTAGCGCATACATGGGCAAAGTTTATGTATGTGTAACAGCTCAAGCTCAAGGGGGTTGAATAATTATGACATCGCTGTGTTATAAAAAAAAAAATACTATAACTCAAAAAAAAAAAAAAAGTACATGATATACTGATATTATCACTTTTAATATACCAGTAAACTGTTTTAGATGCAATTTTCATAAAATCTTCAGAAACCTTGTATTGGTAAAGTACTACAGTCTCTTATGTGCAGTATAATGTTAAAATAAATCAATAGTGTTTTCAACTAATTTCTGAGTGAAATATTCAACAACAACAACAAAGTAAGATGGGACATTTTTGTAGTGCTGAAATAAGAAAGTTGTTTCAGAGTCTGAGCAAAATTTTACACTTTGATGATAAACAATATTACAAAGACAGACTTTTCGCAATTAATAATGTGCAGTGTCATGCACAGTAACTCCAGGGAGGTTTATTAAGAACAAAACAAATGACAACAACCTTTTGTCTGTCCCCATACAGCCCGAGCAGCTCTGCTGGTGATTTTGAGTGATTTTTGTGGCCTTTCCACATTTGTTGTACTAGTTTGTGCACATTATCTAATTGAATACATCAGTTACATTGTCTTTCATGTGTGAAGTCGTATTTAATTGCATGTGGTAAGGCGTATTAATTATGCATGTACAGCAGCTTCCGCGAGAGCAGTCTGGCTGTGGCCTGAGGTGTGGAACTGTATTAAAATGGCAGTAGTTGTAATTATGTTAATTGCGGTGGGAATGGACTGAATTCCAATGCCTCTTGACAGAACTCCAATGTCTCTCGTTGGATTCTGGAACATGAGGAACTCTTTCTCCTTCGAACAGTTTAGCAAGTTACTTTCAGCCAATTAGTTGGCTTAAAAATCACATTCAAAGAGAGAAACTCCATCAGCATCTCTCCTCTGTTAAAAACATCTTTCAAATTTCTTTTTTTTTAAATTTGTCACTTCAGTCACAGCCAAAAATGGCTTTTCATTTGAGTGTTATCATAGAGGTCTTAAAATAAATAAGTGGCATTTTTTCCTCAGTCTGAACACCAGCTCTTCAGAAAATAAAAGAGCTGTTAGAATTTCTCCTTCTTAACAAGCAGGTTTAGTCAATATCATAGCACTTCACTGATAGGCATCCATTTAAAAGCGCAGGCTTGTATTGACACTGATATTCATCAGTATTTGCTATGTCTAAGAGTCTAGTGTTCTCGATTAGAGGTCAGGTTTTGCAGTATGGGTTGACCACTGAAGGCTATTATCACAGCAGCTATAATCAGCTTTCATTAAAGGCTGAAAATGTAAGGTTAAGGTTTTATTTACAGAGGTATAGTTACAGCAACAAACCCCAGAAAAGTTCCTTCAGATGCCACCCAGTGTGGATTTATTGCAACTTTTGGGAAACACTGCTTGTGTGTCCTAGCAGATGACTTAGCTAGCTTATATTAGCTAAGGTGCACATTAGCGAAATTTCATCAAAATTCCAAGGTCCATTGTGTGTTATCAGCAGTGTAGAAATGCATGAAGCACTGCTCACACAGAAGTCATTATCAAACCAAGCAGCTTTCTGTTTGTCAATGCGACAAAATCACATGACCAACTGAACCCGATGCAAAATCTGTTTGGGGAAATTTTTAGTCCTCTTGCAAAACTGTTGATCATGTGGATTTCTACTGAAATGGCTGAAAATTTGCCAAACAATGGTAAATGTGACCACTATCAAGCATTCACCCCATTTCCATTATCAAGTAATGTCTTTCAAAAGCTGTATGACATTCTTTCTTCTATTGAAAGAGTTATTTAGTGTCCAAACTGATTTTCACACAATGAAAGTGACTCATTATGACTTCACTTTTTTCAAGCAAAAAAAAAAAAAAATCTAGTACATTAAGAAAAATAAACTTAAATGTGCAATATGTAATATTGACAGCTAGCGGTTGAAATGGTTACTGCAGTCCCTGTTTAATATATTGGAGAGAGTTGTATCTTCCACTCTCTCCTCCTCTGACTTGACACTCATGTGGGTTGCCAGAATGAGGACATGCAACAGGAACGAGCTTAATTGACAGTAGAAGGCGATTAGCCATACACTGTAAGTTGATGAGTTGATTTATCCATCATAGAGCTTTTTAGATGGATACTGAGGCTTCTTAGGTTGGGTAGAATCTGCGATCTCTGTCCCAGTTAGTTTTAAAGCTTTTATGGCTACAGTATGCTGTGTTCTTCACCAACTGGCAACACGGGGTGTTGAATTTCTATTGGGTAAATTGCCATTTGACAGTCCCAATCAAAAACAGACATTCTGGGTAAAAAAAAAAAATAAATAAAAATATTTTTAAAAATTCAGTGACGGAACACATATTGCAGAGTAGAATAAGTTATTTAAGGGAAAATAAATAAATATTTATAGGAAAAGGAAACAACAACAACCTGCTAATTACATTTCCATGGTCTTCTCACTTACCCACATTCATCTGTGCAAACTGGCATAACTGAAGTCATTATATTGGTTTACTCAAGGTCACATGACTCAGCAGGATAGGTTTGCATAAACAGAATTGGCAACACTGAGATCCTTGAGATTCCCTCAGAATTAATAGGATCAAATGAAGTTGCAGCCATTGGCAGTGATTATTAGAGTAAAACACATGGGATCATTCATTCATTCATTCTTCCATTTATTCATCCATCCATACATTCATTTTTTAGTTATTGTAGATTTTACATTTTAGAGTTTATTTTCATTGAAAGTCTTGCCATACAATTCTAAATTCCATTGGATTGGAAAGGCTGTTTTTAAGCACAAAAATGGGGAATAAAAGAGCAAAACAGGGAAAAACATGTTAGGCAGCACCATAAATATTCACTAGTGCTTAATAGATGGGTTTGGAAGCTGTTGGTCCTCCTTGTCTATTTGTTGGTGTTGTTAATGTTGCTTTTTCCCCTCCGTCTCATCTCCCTCATGCTCATTAGCCCCACACAGCACGCTGGGAACATCAATCCTCCCCAGCAGAGAAAAACAGCATCGCTGTCATTCGATTTATGGCAATGCTTGAGTTCCAGCCCATCGCCAAAGACCTGCTTTAAATCACTACCTCTGCCCACAACACCACTGCAGAATGGAATTCAGGTTGGTTAGTTTAGCCGAGGTTTTTGGAGCTCTTGGGTGGTTAAGTTTGCCTGTTACAGTCGATCTGGGATGAAGATGGCTCATTCGAATCAGACAGTCAGGGTTTTAATTCAGCGCAGGGGCCAGCTGCCATCTTGCCTGACCAGTTTCTAAATCGTGTATAAAATAAGCACCATGAATTATTGATTGCCAAAAATCCCAGCAATCACAACATATAAGATGATTATATGATCCTCCAAAAAAAACCCCAAACAAAAATAGTGTAAAATGGAGAAAAAACGATTGCAAGTTCTCCCTGCGGAGCCTCTTTTAATCTTTATTTTTATTTGCCAATTTCATAACTCATGCTATTTTTCAGTCGATGTGTGCTCGCAATAAGATGCTGTAGATTGTCAATACAAAAGTGGTCAAAGAGAAATGGATTTCAGATCCCCATGGATGAACCCAATGCCCACAAAGCAGTGAATTTCTTTAAATTATATGTTATTATTATTATTATTATTATTATTATTATTATTATTATTATTATTATTATTATTACATACACATATACATACACACACACGCACACACACACACACACACACACACACACACACACACTGCCTGACTTTTTTTTATGTTTTTGAAAGGAGTCTCTTGTTGCTCACCAATACTGCATTTATTTGATCAAAATATAAAGTAAAACCATTATTATTGTGAAATAGTTTCTATTTTATTATATGTAAATTAAATTTATACTGTAATGACAAAGCATTTTCAGCAGCCATTATTCTTCAGTGTCACATGTTTAGTGTTCAACTATTACTATCGGTGCACAGTTATTAATGTTGAATACAGTGTTTTTTTTTTTTTTTTTTTTTTTTTTTAAGAATTTAACTTTGGATCACATGAATAAATCTTAAAAATATTAATAAAATAGAACAAAAAATACATTTCACAATATTACTGTTTTTACTGTATTTTGTAATCATTTAAAACAACAATAAAAAACAAACAAACATAATTATTCCAAACCTTTGACCAATAGTGTGTATAAATCAAATCAGTTCTATATTTTAATAAGTTTATTATATATCAGCTGTTAACGTTTAAAAATGTAGAATAGCTCCTGTGCAAATAAAGACTGCATGAATAAAGGAAACTGCAAATGGTGTCCTATTTATATTTATTTGTTTGCTTGTTATTTTGCTCCTTTCTGCATTGGATTATGGACAATATACTGTTCAGCGAGATGATCAACAGTTGTACACTATAAACCATAATGCATTATGGGTATAAAACTGTGAACTAGATGCTATAGGGAATAAAATTGTTCACTAAAATTCAGGCACACCTAGTATATGGGTTGTAGGAAGTGACTTTGGACACAGCTAAATTCAGTCAAACAAATCTGTGGACCTAAAAAAAATAAGACTTTCTTAAACCAAGTAGCACACTTTCCATAATTTATAAACTAATTTCCAACATTGAGTTACTCAAAATTAGAACCTTGCCTAGTTCTTTTATGAAAACAGATTATGGCTTGCATATAGCACATCTGCTATGCTAAAGCATTGGGTCCATTCATCATTCACGTTATTGCAAAAAAAAATAATAAAAAAAAAAGAAAGAAAAATGGATCTATGATTGAATAAATGAGCAGCACTCTATAGAAACGAATGCATTTTTACTAACCTCTCTGCCTGGAGCTATATGAAGACAGAAGACAGATCTAAGTATTCATATGGTGAAATTGGGTTTCTGTATACTCTGTCTAACAGAAAACTAGGGAGTGACTTAGGAATTCAGTCATTTGTCTTGCTTCGGATGGTTATTTATCTTGCCTGCAGTGCGTGATGGTTCTGAGTTAAAAACTCCTGAGCATATTCATCATTACCAGCATAACTGAGTTTTGTTTGGCCTGTTCTGAACAACGGCTTGCCATTTATGATGGATTTCTAACTTGTTCCATCATCATTTGTGAGCGAGGATGCCCATGTTCTAAGGATTTCTGGTTCAGAAGTATTGTTTGCTTTCAAAACCTTGTATACTGTAGGTCCATTATAACGTGCCAACAGACAGTACTGAGACTATTTTTGATCAACTGTGTTGGTTATTATGGACTGAGAGATGACGCATGTTGTGTTCCTGTTTTTAATCATTACCTTGTTGTACTCCATGAGAAAACATACCCACAAAATGTATCCCACTTCATATTTGTAGCTTGGTTGTGCACACACACCTAACCAGAGGTCTTCTTGTTATTGCATTTGCATTGATCAAATAGCCACTTTCCACCAGCCTTGCTAAATGCAGAATGTTTACCAAATGCCTTTACTGAATGTTTTTGTTCCCTTTCAGTCGGTCACTCTTGATGTCATGTCGGTGATGATCGACAAATTGTGATTTATTTATTTATTTATTTATTTATTTATTGACTGAGGTCTTTGCAGTGTTTTCTGAGATTGCCTTACATTTACATTGCCTTACAGGCATATTAGAAGGCATCACATTCAGTACCTATAATTTTGAGATGGTATTTGTGTTGACAGCATGCCTATAATGGCCTAAAATGCTTTCCAGCAAGGCAGTATACTAAGTTTTGAGCCAATGAAATGCTGGTGGATAACTCTGTGAAAGATGTCTGTTTCTCTAATAGGTAGTTTGGGCTGTGAGCCTCCGTTGCTTTTGACCTCCTGTGTCTTAATTGGAGGCCAGCTGTTGGTGACAAAATACATTTGTCTACTTGTCTGACTGGATTTAACCTAAACAATATAAATAGCAGTGTGGCTATTTTGCACATTTGTTCATCGTCAGAAGCTAATTAAAAGACATCTGTTTTAATTAGAAGAGCAGGCACTTTTTATTCCAGTAGAAGGTGGTTGCAGCTGCAGATTTTTTTGTTTTTGTTTTTTGTTTGTTTTTTCTTTTGTGGAAATTAAGCATGAAGAACAGTATTCTAAGTTTATAAGATTGGTTAAAATCTAGTTGATGAGTTGTGAGAGGATAAAAAAAAAAAAGTCATCATAATAATACATATTATACTAGATTTCACAGTATACACCCTTGTGAAAATATACACTTTTTAAAAAAAATTGCTTTTAATTTAAAGTTTACACTTTTAAAAAAAGATCACCTTTTTTACAGAAATCATATTTAAAACATAAAAATGTTATCATAATATTTAAGACTATTTAAAATTATTTATTTATAATATACTTAAATGCAAATTGAATGTAATGTACTACAAACATTTCTGTAAACATAAATGCTTCATTGTCATTTCTATTGAAACTTTCATGGCATGTATTTAAATATATTTGTTATCAAGTTGCATTTTAGTACATTAAAAATGTTAACTGTAATGTCATATATCATAATTTAAATGTAGTACTCCAGTTACAATTATAATCAAGTACTTTACATGTGCTTTAGTACTCTAGTCAACACATCAAAATAAGTGTTCTTCTTTAAAGCATAGCAAAAGATGTTAAAATAAAATTGTACATTTTATTATTTTTTTTTAGATAAACTTTTTAAGATTTTCACATTTAACACAATTACACACACGTCTTATTCACAATGGAATAAACAGCCAAAGCCAATGTTTTTTTTTTTTTTTTTTTTTTTATAGCAGTGATTTTTATTTATTTATTTATTTATATTTTTTTTAAAGCAAATTCCTTTTGCGTTTGCCTGAGGATAGTGTGTGGCATGCAAACAAAAATGTGTTCTCTATGAGTGTTGTGGAGTGCTAGAATTTACCAGTAAATATTACAGTATTCACTGCTGGAATTCTATATTGACCAATCACTATTTATAACTGGAACTATCTGTTTTATAATGTTGCGTATGATGGTATTCACAATCCTGCAGCATTTAAAGGGATAATACACACACACACATTTGCATTTGTGGTTGTCCTCATAAACCATCATTCAACCATCGTCATTCAGAAGTTTTGGATCAGTAAGATTATTAATGTTTTATAAAGAAGTCTCTTCACTGCTCATCAAGGCTGCATTTATTTGATCAAAAATACATATTGATTCACTGTGTTCAAATTACTTCATATACTGGACATGCGTAATTTTAGATCAAATGTGTTTTAGAATGACATGACGGTAGGCAAATGGTGACAAGATTTTAAATTTTGGGTGAAATTTTCCTTTAACATGTGCTCTGTCTTATTTTGGATGCTCAGTTACTTGAGATGAAACAAGGCTAATAAAATCCTGTACAAACCCACATTCTTTATCATGTAATTTGAGTTAAATGTCAGACTCTGACCCCAAAGTCTTGTCCGTATTTCATTGCAGCTTGTCACGTTGCTCTTAAAATCGCCCATTTTTTCCTTCCAATTTTCTGCACTATTCAGTTGGTGGCCCTTTGGAACTTCCTCTGGTCTACTGAGCTTTCCTTCTCCATGCTAAGCGGCCTCTAAAAAGTCTTCTTGATGAAATGGTTTTGTGTGTGTGCGCTGTTTCTTAATACTTTCCTCAAGGTAGATGAGTTTAATAATGCAGACATTATGCAAATGGACTCATTAAATAGAAAATTCAGCGCAACAAAGCAGATGCCTCCAAACATGTTATCTCGTTTGTAACATTTATAAATACTTATTCACCAAGCATGAGCTGTTTATCACAACAGACTAATGAAAAATGACTTAAAAAAACACTGTAATTAGGTTATTATACCCTGGTAGAGTTCAGCACGGTGTAAAAACCACCAAATTATTGATGGTTTGGACGGCACATGATAATATTGTTTGCTTGTTTGTCTGTGGTTTTGATTTATGTCGGGCTAAAGATAGGATCTTGCTGATTAGACAAAGTAATTACAACAGGTTTTGAGATAAAATCATATTCGTTTAAACTTTACGTGACTTTTTCAAGGAGACACCAATCATATCGGTGCCTCAGCTTTTCTGCACCTGCTCTTTTATTTTTCCAGGTTTTTATGTACAGTATGCTGTCCACATTACACTGTCATGTCACTTGTCTTCATGCAGAATGCTCTGATACATTAGTAGTGAATGATCACACATTACAAAAATACCGGGAGAGGATGGTGACAGGCCTTCATTTCATTGTCTTGATGTGTAACTTTGATTTTTTTTTTTTTTTTTATACGTCTAAATATCTTTTGCTGAGAACTTCAAAGAATAGCGACAGTTTTACATCAATAGAAATTCCAGTGAAACCAGTTCCTTTCCATTTTTGAACATCAAATGTGCAACACAGAAAATATGGATAGTTTATAATGTAATTTATAATTAATGGAAAGTTTTTTAAATGTAATTCCATGTTTAATTTTTTTTTTTTTTTTTTTTTTTTTTTTGGTTTCTGTGTGGTAGAGAAAGACTTTGAAAACCCTTTGTTATAAAATTGTGCAAAAAACTTCTAGCATGTTCTGCGAAGGTAAATTAAATGCCCAGTGAGTGTTGCTGTAAGGTTAATAATTTGAAAATAACATACAACCCTCACTAAACCCTGCATTTGAATACATTTACATTTGAAGCTGGTTATGTGATGGAGACATCAAAATGCATTAGTTTACAAATCGTGCACTACGGCAAAAGTGCTTTGAGGTCATAACACAGTATTGTGCATGGAGCCACACAAAATTACCCTTTATTCAAAGGAAAGGGTAAAAAAAAGGAATAAAAGTTGCTGCCATTTTACTGCCTCTAGTGTTCATTTCAGATGGAAAATTCAGTGAATTGTATGTACTGTATAGGTATGTGTTTTTTTTTTTTTGTTTTTTTTTTTTGTTTTTACAAACATGTTGGTAGAAGCATGTTTTTCTAAAGAGCCTCGGTTTCTAAAAATGTCATGTGGTGTAAGCTAGAGACCTGCACGGGATTATTTTTCCGTCCTGCTCCCACCTGCTTATGCTAGATTCTGTCCCGCGCCCGCCCGCTCCCGCAGAAATGCATCTTATCTGGTCCCGCTCCCGCCCTCAAAAGCCCGCATAAAAGTAATCTATATAGATTTTTTTTTTTCCTGTACATCGAAGAAATTTACATGAAATGGTTCTGTAACATCTCCTAAGCTCCACAACATCCCAGCATAAACACTCCTGATAAAATATTTGTTATTTAGGCTAATAGCATCAACATTCACATTCACAAACCACTGTTATTTTTAACAGAAAAGCAAGCATGGGCAGCTGCGTGCATGGTTTGGCATAGCAGAATGCGAGCAGCATGCTTCCTTTATTATCACTAAAAGCTGACATTTCAGTTAATCGCGATCTCATAAAGCTCTGTTATAACACAATAAATATATTGAATATTTGCATAATGCATCTTTCACAGTCTGTCTACACTCCGTGTGTTAAAATGAGAGGTTTTGTGAGAAGGCAATTTCAGCACTGCGGTGAGTAGATTCTTGATTGGTCATTGCGTTCCAGAAATCAACAACTGAGTCTGTGATTGGCTACATTGTGCAAACCTTTAAACACGTGTTATAAACAGAAACTATGCCTAGCTTGCATGTCAATCATTTTAATGTTAATATTAATTGTTCTTTTTGCTTTTGTGCAACAGATAAATAACAATTTATGTTTTATACACTTTATGTTCAGATCATTTCTATTTTGCGAGTCCCGCAAATCATTTTTTCTCCCGCATCTCGCACACACACAAGTCTCTTCCCGCCCGCCCTCGCCCATCAAGTGTTGTCCCACGCCGCAACCTGTTGCGTTGGGTCCTGCGGGTCCCTATGTATTCCAGCAGGTCTCTAGCGTAAGCATAAAGTAAAAAGTAATTACTGTACATATTTTTTTGTTACAGTTTTATTACATGTGAATATTCACATCAAAACTTCAATCAATTTAAGTATTTATTTTAATTTTTTGAATAAATGTTATAAATCAATATTTCATTAAAGGGGTCATATGATGCAATTTGAACTTTCCTTTCTCTTTGGAGTGTTACAAGCTCTGGGTGCATGAAGAAGAGACTAAAGCCTCAAATCTAAAGAGATATTCTTTATCAGAGTTAAGACTCTGCCACGCCCCCCTAAAACGGCTCATTCAAACACGCCCCAACATGTCTACGTCACTATGTGGAAATATTTGCGTAAAGCCACCCAAATGTTCATGCAAAGAAATAAGGCATGGTTTCAGTAACCGCAGTTAGTGTTGAAGCAGCCATGTCAGGGGGATCCTGTGTGTATCTAGACGAAAGCAAAAGCACTTTATTTGGGACTTTGTAGAAAACGATGCGTTTGAGAAAGGCGGGGCATAGAGGACCTACAATAATGTAAAGTATTTGAAAAATAATGTGTTTTTTTTAACATTAAAGCATGTCAACATATTCTGTTACACCAAATACACAAAATAATGATATTTAAAAAAGCATCATATGACCCCTTTAATATCATAGGCAGATGCACAACCTGAAATTTTATACCAAACCTCATGCTCAAAAAATTTTAAATATATTTTTAAATGTAAGCAAGCAAATAAAAAAATAAAAAAATAAAACAGTAAGTGAGTAAGTAAGTTATTTAGTAAGTAAGTAAGTAAGTAGGTAAATACATTAATTAATTAATGTTTCTTTAATATCACGTTTTTGGGGAGTTACACCACATGACATTTTACAACCTTAACTAACCTTCTCAGTTGCAAGGGTCCCTTCCAAGATGTAATTTCCTTTTTATATTGGATAATATAATATAATATTGTTGCCCAGTAGAATGCACCCAGCCCTCCAAAAATAAAATAAAATAAAATAATAAAAACACTGCAGAGTAGGCTGTGTATACACAAAACCAAATGTTCATTAAAACAGACCGTGTTCTACTGGGACTCAAATTATGTTGCTGATGTGCACCCAAGGAAAGCACAATTTTACAAACTAACTGAGCAGATGGCCAAGTTTGTGACAGCATATTGCAGAAGGGAATTCGTCTAGGACATCTGACAAAGTCGATTTAAGTTTTAAGAGCCTAAAAATAAGTAGTTTTAGAGGTTTATGGATGCACACTTGGTGGAATTTACAGTAACACTTGCATGATTAAAAAGAAGTTAACACTGAAAAACCTCCAGAAGACTGTGTTGTAATGAAGGAAGTGGTAGACCATACCTGTCCTTACTTTCTCTGACAGTGACCTCAGCTTTGCTGAATGAAAGTTTTTCAATTAACCGTTTCTCTGTTCCTCTTGTAATTACAGCATGTCCATGTTCATTTGCTCCCGAGGAAGGCTCCAGCTTTGAAAAAGAATGACAGCATCTTTGATGAGGTGAGGTTCAAGTGTCCTACATGTTCCAGTTCATGTACTACATATTATCACATACATTCTGACAGTGCAATTAACTATATACTGTCATCATGCAAGTACAATTTAGATGGTTTGGCCCCAAAATGAACATTATGTAATTCCAAACATGTATGTATGGGTTTCTGTTTTCTGTGAGATGCAAAAGAAGATATTTTGATGAATGAAAAATGAAAGTCAATAAAGTCCAAAACAGCAATGTATCTCTTACTACTCTAAAGTAAACTAAACTTAACTAAAAACTAAATATAATAATTTGGCAAAAAGTAATGTTTGTTATCTGAAAATTTACTTTATGTTGTATTTACCTGTATATTGACACCTGCAAAATCATGATGTGTTTAATGTGCCCTAAATAGGCTGCCAAAATACCTATATTTATTACAAAATCCAGTAAATTACAGGCATATTTTTTCATGCAAAGTATAATCCTTTTGAGTGTTTTATTTCCTGATTTTTATTTATTTATTTATTTACTGTGACATTTTACGTGTAATTGAAATATGTTCTTACTAATGCTAGCCTGAATATCAGCAGGTTCATATGAATATTCCACTCAACCCATTTATAAGCCTTGCTTTTTTAATTCCCAGAAGTGCTTGGAGAGAAATGAAGGGCCTCATCAACAGTGCTCGACCGGTGCATGATAAATTAGCTTGTTTTTAATTTGCAAGCAGTCATGAGGGTTATTGTGGAGTTTTGGCTGTATATATGTTCAGCGACCTGCACTGCAAATGAGTTAGATTTTTTTCCCCCTCTGAGCTGTTTTTGTCTTCCTATAAATAATGAGTGAGTGTTGTGTCCATTTACCTTATACTGTTAAATGTTTTATAAGCTAAACTAGATGCATTTACTCTCTCATAAAGCCCATTTAAGAGGCGACAGGATTTTAGCATCCCACTGCTCCTGAAGATTAGCGAAGAAATATTTTCCAAGCAGGTCCCTGCCAGGCCATGTTTCTTGCTGTAGTATTAGTAAGTGGCAGGAGAGTGGGAATTGTGCTCACTCAGGTCATAATGTCACATTTCAAATTTATTTATTTAGCAGATTAATGACAATAATGGGAATTAAAAAATAAATGATCTGGACATTATAGAAATAAAAGTGTTTTAATTTGTTCATTCATTTGTCCGTTTGTTTTTGTTTGATTGTAGTTTTAAGTTAAACAGGACATGATTTGGACTTTTTTTTTTTTTTCAGAAATTCACCCTTGTACATTTCTCACACACAAAATACATTTATTTTGTAGATGTGATGCCTAATGTACTACTGATATTTTCAACCAATATGGTGAAAAAATGTTAAGTGTCCCATTTTTAACTAACGGTTAAAAATGGAAAAAGTTTTCTGCTAAACTGCTATTAGTTAGCATTAGCATGTGCAGTATAATGTGCAGTCATAAATGATAGTAACCTTTTTTATAGTCACCTTTTAACAAAATATACAGCTATAGAAAAGAAAAGGAGTTTAAATTTATAGATAACCTCACACTCACACAGTATTGGTGAGAGTGCAGTTTTTAAAGACACTATCCACCTTATTTCTCAATGCGTAAGTAAGCCGGTTTCTGTGAATGTGCAAGACTTCCGGTTCATTAGCCGCTGTAGGGAAGTAACGAGAGGAATAACAAAGTGCAGTAAATGGTAAAACTGTTTGCACTACAAACAAGTGTGTTCATAATAAAGATAATACATTGAAATAATAGAGTAAGACACCAGTTTGCAATATCAAGCAGCAAAATATGCTTTTTTGTTCAGCTAAAAATAGCTGGAAGCGGATGACACTGGATGTCGGACCCATAAAATTTACAAATGGCCACGTCAGCTCTTACAGGAAAAATAAGGTAGACAGTTTTCGGCATTGTTGTGAAAGTGAATACTTAAATTACAAATTTTAATATGTATTCAAAATGGAAACAATCAAAACCACACAAATAAAAAAAAAAAAAAAAAAATGATTGCTAACAGGAAAACACTAAACACGGATATCTACAAATGCCATAAACCCTATTTTAACATTTATTTATTTGATGTATTTAAAAAAACAGGGTTCCTTCACTGACTTTACTGTACTATATATTTAACCATATGGTAAGACCAACATGATTTTTTTTTTTTCCTAAATGGCAACAGCTTCTGCATAAAGATAAAGAGCATTAATCCGCATCCTCGCTCATATGTATGTAGAATGATCTCCTTAGCTGAATCGCTTGTCTTGCAGCATTTCTCATTTCTCAAGTGTCTGCATAAGAAATCAGTGTTGGGGGTTGGGGATTAATTAACTAAAAGTAGCCATGCTACTAACCTGCTTAAAACAGTCCTACACACACATAAAAGGATTGATCAGACTGCTCATCAGAACCATTGATTTTTGAATCAGATTACACTGGTCACTTTTGTTTTTTGCATGCAGACTACAAGAACAACTTAATAGAAAGTTTTTTATTTTTTTCTTCTTCTTTTGTCTGATATGCTGTGGAACACATCCAGGCTAAGATGTAGGGAGTATTCAGGAACATAGCTATTATGTTTTGCAGTTCTGCAGAAACTGCACACTTTGGCTTTAACATCTATGCTTGAACTATATGTATAATTTTCCTTCAGCCTTTACATTAAGTCCTTTAGCTTCCCAATCCTTCAGTTCTGCAGTTCAGCTCTTCCCAAACACAAGCAGCACAACTTCAGCCATCACAGTTAGGGTTGTTTATACAGCACGGTTAACAATGGGACTCCAGTGTGTGGTTTTATTTGTCACTTTAGTGAGACAATGTGACATGCTATAGCAGACTCGCACAGTGTGGTCATAAAGAGCCTGACGGCTCCTGTGTGAAAGATACAGTCTTCAGCACAGCTCTTGTGCTCCCGCTCTGTCTGATGTACCTGATGGCATTTCCACTTTCCTTTGCAGTGTCACCTTGCCAAAGAAAAGACTATTGCTGCTTATCACACTTGTGTTGTTGTGATGTTTTCTTCCCTTCACTTCTTCCTTTTATTTCTTTAGTGGCTTCTTTATATTTTTCTCTTTTAATTTTCTTGTCAGTCAATCAAATGGCAGTAGAAAGCACTTTATTCTCATTTCAAACCACTTAAAGGGATAGTTTACCCAAAACGAAAACTTCTATCATTATTTGCTCGCACTCAAATCATTCCAAATCCATATTCTCTCTTTGAAATTTTAAAGAGCTGTGCTGGTCACTCTTTTTAATGCAGTCAAAGTGAATAGAGACTGAAGATTTCAAGTTTCCAAAAGGACACAGGACACTATTCAACCATCATAAAAGTAAATTTGATTCATGCTCTATATTCCAAGTTTTATAAAGTCATTAACTAGCTTTGGGTGAGGAGCAATAGGAGCAATAATATTTAAGTTATTCTTTAATAATCTTGCCCTCCAATAAGCTGTTAACTGCTGCAACCAGTTCATTGAGTTATTTAGTCATGAAAAAATAGTTCAGACCAGTTTTGTGAACTGGATTTGACTTAAAAGAATGGTTTGTTCTTGAATGAGGCATGAACTCTAATAAGCATGTACTGTATGTGGATAACAATTTAAACTATGATCATGTGGGTTAAAGTGGGGGAAATATTTATTTGATCCCCTGGTGTTTTTGTAAGTTTGCCCACTTAGAAGAAATGAAGGGTCAGTATTTTTTATGGTAGGTTTATTTTAACGGATAGAGACAGAATATCAACCAAAAAAGCCAGAAAAACACATTACTGTATATAAAGGTTAGAAAATTATTTGCATTTCAGAGAGTGAAATAAGTATTTGAAACCCTACTAAGCAGCAAGAAATCTGGCTTCCACAAATTGGTTTTGTGCCCATGTGGAACACAGATTAGTCCTGCCACTTTAAGAAGTCACTCCTAATGTCAGCTCATTAGGTGTATAAGACATCTGTCCACAAAATCTGTTCCATTCCAGCCTCTCCCACCACCATGGGCAAGACCAAAGAGCGGTCAAAGGATGTCAGAGACAAGACTGTAGATCTGCACAACGCTTGAATGGGCTACAAGACCATCAGCAAGAGGCTTGGTGAGAAGGACATAACTGTTGGGGCAAAAATTCGGAAATGGAAGAAATACAAAACCACCATCAATCGGCTTTGATATGGAGCAGGTGCTGTGATTTTGCCAAGTAAGACATGTTCCTGGATCAACATCTTTTGTTGATCCTGGATCAACATTACTGTCCAAAATATAGATTTAACCCAATCCCTACCCCTAAACCTAACCCTAGCCATAATTCATTCTTAAAATCAGTGTGAAATGATAGCTGATTATGAAGGTTGTAGAAACACCTTATCCTGATTGTAAGCCTAAAACAGATATTTTCTGATAAGTTATCCCTCAATTCTGATTGGTTAATTGGAATGATGTTCCAGGATAAACAAGGATGGAGGAGCTTGTTAATGATCTTAAGGCAGTTGGGACCATAGTCACCAAGCAAAACATTGGTAACACACTACGCTGCAATGTACTGAAATCCTGCAGCGCCCGCAAGGTCCCCTTGCTCAAGAAGGCGCATGTACAGGCCCATTTAAAATTTGCCAAAGAACACCGAAATGATTCCGATAATGCTTGGGAGAAAGTGCTGTGGTCAGATGAGACCAAAATCGAGCTCTTTGGCATTAACTGGACTCGCCGTGTTTGGAGGGAGAGAAATTACCTCTTAAAACACCATCCCTACAGTCAAGCACGGAGGTGGAATCATTATGCTTTGGGGCTGTTTTTCTGCTAAGGGTACAGGGCAACTTCACCGCATTGAGGGGAAAATGTACGGGGCCATGTACTGTAAAATCTTGGACAAGAACCTCAGCCAGAACACTGAAGATGGGTCATGGATGGGTCTTCCAGGATGACAATGACCCAAAACATACTGCCAAGGCAACAAAGGAGTGGCTCAAGAAGAAGCACATTAAGGTCATGGAGACGCCTAGCCAGTCTCCAGACCTCAATCCTATAAAAAAATCTGTGAAGGGATCTGAAACTTCAAGGTTCCAAACAACAGCCAAGAAACCTTAAGGATTTAGAGAAGATCTGAAAAAAGGAGTGGATCAAAAAAATTCCTCCTGAGATGTGTGCAAATCTGGTGACCAACTACAAAAAACGTCTTACCTCTGTGCTTGCCAAAAAAGGTTTCTGCACCAAGTACTAAGTCATGATTTTCTTGGGGATCAAATACTTATTTCACTCACTGAAATGCAAATCAATTTCTAACCCTTATATTAGAAATATGGCTGTCCGTGAACATCGCTCTAAACTCAGGGCTGCAGAGAGGAAATGGCATAAATCAAGAAACTCTACCGACCTCAGTGTGTATCAGTGTGTCCTCTCTTCCTTCTCTGCAAATGTCTTCACTGCTAAAACATCATACTACCACAACAAAAGTAACGACTGTTGTGACGCTCGGACACTCTTCAAAACTTTCTCTTCTCTACTTAATCCGCCTCCACCTCCTCCTCCATCGACCCTTACAGCTGACGACTTAGCAGTTTTCTTCACAAATAAGACAAGAACCATCAATGACCAATTCTCCACACCTCAGACTGAGGATAACTTCACAACGACTAACGCACACTCTCTCTCCTCCTTCTCTCCACTCTCAGAGACGGACGTTTCCAAACTTATCCTGTCCCAGTCATCCTACTACTTGTCCACTTGATCCGATCCCCACTCACCTCCTTCAAGCGATTTCAACCCCAATCACACATCCACCTACACACATCATCAACTTTTGACACCACTAAGAAACATATAAATCCCTCTGCATTTAAGCAGGCTCGGGTAAGCCCACTGCTGAAGAAACCATCTCTAAATCCATCACTTCTAGAAAACTACAGACCGGTATCCCTTCTTCCATTCATTGCAAAGACACTTGAACGAGCTGTGTTCAACCAGCTCTCTATGTTTCTTGTTCAGAACAACCCTCCTGGACAGCAACCAATCTGGCTTCAAAAGCGGCCACTCAACTGAGACTGCCCTGCTCTCAGTTACTGAAGCCCTGCGACTGGCAAGAGCAGCTTCAAAATCCTCAGTACTCATCTTGCTGGACCTGTCTGCTGCTTTTGACACCGTTAATCACCAGATTCTCCTGTCCACCCTCAGAAAGATGGGCATCTCTGGAACCGCACTCCAGTGGTTTAAGTCCTACCTTTCTGATAGATCCTTCAGGGTGTCTTGGAGGGGTGAAGTTTCTAAGTCACAACAACTCACACAACAGTTAAGCTTCACAGACCATATTGCTACAATGACCCGGTCCTGCAGATTTGCCTTATACAACATTAGGAAGATTAGACCATTCCTGTCAGAGCAAGCCACCCAACTTCTTGTCCAAGCTCTTATTCTCTCCAGACTGGACTATTGTAATGCTCTCCTGGCAGGCCTTCCTGCATGTACTATCAAGCCTCTGCAACTGATCCAGAATGCAGCAGCGAGGGTTGTCTTCATTGAGTCAAAAACAGCTCATGTTACTCCTCTCCTCATCAGGTTACACTGGCTACCAGTAGCTGCTCACATCAATTCAAGGTACTGATGCTTGCTTACAAGACAACCACTGGCATGGCACCAACATACCTAAGCTCATTAGTTCAATCTTATGCGCCCTCCAGAAGTTTGCGCTCTGCAAGTGAACGACGCCTTGTGGTGCCATCCCAAAGGGGTTTAAAATCACTCTCACGGACCTTTTCCTGGACTGCGCCCAGCTGGTGGAATGACCTCCTGATCTCAATTCGAACAGCTGAGTCTATACTCATTTTCAAAAAACATCTAAAGACTTATCTTATTCGCCAGCACTTAACCAACTAATACTAGTACTTACCTTTTCTTTTCGTATCTATCATATTCTAAAAAAAAAAAAAAAAAAAAAAAAAAAAAAAAAGAAAACCTGGCTATGTGTTCTGTACTAGACTAACTGAGACTTGTCATGGCACTTGTATACCGTTGTTGTTCTCTTGTTGATCTAATTGCTTCTGTTATCATTTTTAAGTCGCTTTGGATAAAAGCGTCTGCTAAATGATTAAATGTAAATATATTATGTTTTTTTTTTTTTCTGGATTTTTTGGGTTGATATTCTCTCTCTAAACGTTAAAATAAACCTACCATAAATATTACAGACTCTTCATTTCTTTATAAGTGGGCAAACTTACAAAATCAGCAGGGGATCAAATAAATATTTCCCCCACTGTATCATGTATAAGTCATATTGACATTTTATGACAGCATTATTATTTTTTTTAGGCTTTTTTTTTAGGCAAAATTAGCTTATCGGTCATTTACATTTGGAAAATAGTGAGAGTTAGTCAGTAATGACCGAATTTAAATTTTTTTCCTAATTCTTTTCCTAATTCAAGATTCAACTTTCAACCTGTCATTGTGGCAGAAGCATTAAATGGGATGTTGATGCTATACTGATTCCAGGAAATAGGACTTTATTTGTTTGCTGTCTCTCATTTCTCATCCCTAATGCATTAAATGGCCATTTGCTAAATAGTGTGTTGAAAGATGCCACCATGCTCATGAAAAAACCAACTATAGAGGTTCCTGGTTTTATGGAAGGATTTCTGATCTCACCATCTCAACTCCATCCTGTGTAAAAGTCAGTGGTTTTCAGAAATAAGTGTTGTGACCTATTTTAATCTTGAGAAGAAAAGCAAAAGCATTGCACTTTAATTAACAGTTGTATATTTGAAAGAGGACCATGAGAGTTTAGGCCTTGAAATCATAACTTTCCATAATTTTTAGGGTTTTTAAAAGGTTATGAACCATTTAGTGTTTCGTGGAATACTATTTTTGTCTTTTGGGTTTCAAATTAACATCACATCAATGTCACTAAAATTAACAGATGACAAGAATTTATTTATTTTTTTTTTTTTTGGCTAACAAATTATTTAATTAAAGTGAGCTTTGTAATGTTACCTGTTACTTGTAAGATTAAAATCCAGTTTCAAATCTAAAAACTAATTTGATAATTTAGCATTCAGTCATCATTCAGAGTCACAACATAATATTCTGGCTGCACTACAGTGACTGTGAAAAGAAAGCTGTTATAAATCTATACAGTAAAAACAGGCTTCTGCACCTTTTTTCCCCCCCTGGTTACTTAGTTTTAATGGTTTTGCTGTCAAGAGCAGAGCCACACGTCTCAGGAACAGAACAAGCACTCTCCACGGGGCTACTTAATGAGGAGATATTAAAACGACAGAGTGAGGATTATAATCACACACCTGCCAATCTTTCAGCGGAGGAGCGGTAACGATGGTTCTGGGATGAGGGGACAGTTCGATTCTACACAGGTATCTAACTCTAGAAATCTAAATGAAATCTATTGCTCAGAATCTAGAGGGGGAAAAGGGAATCTAATTTTGAAAAGCAAGATGAACAGAGGCCTGCCACTTACACCAAAATCTGAAATTATGCCCACTAGTGGCAACAAATGAAATTGAAATAAAAAGATGGGTTTCTGAACAGGCTGCCCAAATATTTATTTGTCAAACAGCCAGTTCCATCCCAAAGAAAAGTAAATAAGGTTCCTATTGATTTCAGTTTTTTTTTGTCAACATGAGAACTTCACCTTTAAAAGATCCCTTGAGATTCATTTAAACTAAGATAAAATGGCACAGATCTGATGTTTGAATAGTTATAAGGGGGAAAAAAAAGTGTTGGAAAGATTTGAAACTGAGTAAAACATCTACAACAGCAACATACTGTGACTAAATATGAAATACATTTGTAAAATCATAATATCATAAATGGCTGTTTGCTATGTTCAAGCTCCTCTGTAGTGATTTAAAATAACATGTAGGGGGCGGGGCACTTCAGATTCTAGAGAGCATTCAATTGGATAGAAAATCTAATGAGAGTGTAAAAATATCACAAAAAAAACTCTATATCATATTTGTTATAGAGAGACACAAAAAATTTTTTAGAAAATATCTAAAAAATAATAATTTTATTATTTTGTTTTTGGAGCATAATTATAACTAGCTTATAGATAATAGCTAACATTATATAACTGACAAAACTTTGGGCCAACATTTACTAAATTTTAAAAAGAGGGTCATCATATTTGGGGACATTGGCATCGAAAATGTGTAAATTCCTAATTTAGGAACATATTGGTTCATGTGGCATCACTCATTTTAGTCAAAAGTGTTCAGTTCGAAGTATCGGTCATTAAGTCTTTGTATATTCGGTCCAAAGCTATTCCGCTCAGAATATGCCACTGAACAAGTCTCACTTATTTATATCTCTGAATGTTTTTTTATCTCACAAATTTTCCCCTTCATTTCACTATATATGCAATCAATACATCATCAGCAGACTTCTCTCAATTTCAATGATATTATCATTTTATAGGCTGAGCAGCTTAGACACTTTGAAATCAAGTGTCTCATACTTTCTCTCTCTTCTACCCTCTATCCTTTTTTTCTTTCATCTGATAGCTTTGTTCATTAGATCGTTATCGATGGCTGCTTCTCACTAAGTACGGCGGAACAGTGAGTAGGCGATCATATTTGGCATAGCGGTTGGGGGCAGGGGCGGCTCGGTTGTTATTTGGGGCGTGATTTATCGTTGGGTCCTCCTTCCTCCACGCTAGAACTTCGGCGGAAAAACAAAGACGGGGGAGAAGGCAACATAATGAGAAATATCAATGTATTCTCATGTTCCTGCTCTCCCTGACAGCACACAATCCATCTCACTGACACTCACCTAGTTAACATTTTTTTTCAGAGGGCCAGGACTCATCATTTTTTACCACCTTCCTATAGACGAGAGTATAAGTCTCCGCTAATAGTTTAGATAAAGATGAAGAATCTCCTCCTCTGCTCCTCGAGAGAATGATAAACAACAGAACCAGTGGTCGCTTTTATATTTTTACCTTATAGCTCTTGTACCGCTGACTGTAACAGGATGTAGACAGAGATTGCTGTACCGAACTTAAGCTTTTTGTTACAAGAGCAGTACGTGCGTTTGTGAGTGACCGTGGCACTCAGTGGATGTGCCTCTTTTTTATTAATGTTTGAGAAGACTTTTCTGGTGACTAGTTGTGAACCAGTAAATGTGAACCTTATGTAATTGAGTGCCTATGATGGCAGTGACTATTAGGAGTGTGCAGTGAAGGCAGTATATCCGGTGTGTCCAGTCTTGTTCCTGGAGGGCCGGTGTCCTGTAAAGTTTAGCTCCAACCTCTGTTCAAACCTGAACCAGCAAATCAAGGTCTTACTAGGCATACTGTACCTGATTTGAATAAAACCGGATACAGACAGGGCTTAATCTGGAAGTTTGTACAAACTATATGAAAAGTCAATTTTAAATGTAACTGTGTTGCCCATAATAAACAGCAAATATGCCCTATATAATTAATTAAATTCCTAATTTTATTGCAAAATATATTTTGTATTAAAAATGAAATAAATAAATAAATAAATAAATAAATAAATATATATATATATATATATATATATATATATATATACACACACACACACACACATACGCACAGGTGCTGGTCATATAATTAGAATATCATCAAAAAGTTGATTTATTTCACTAATTACATTCAAAAACTTGTATATTACATTCATTCATTACACACAGACTGATATATTTCAAATGTTTATTTCTTTTAATTTTGATGATTAGAACTGACAACTAAGGAAAATCCCAAATTCAGTATCTCAGAAAATTAGAATATTGTGAAAAGGTTCGATATTGAAGACACCTGGTGCCACACTGTAATCAGCTAATTAACTCAAAACACCTGCAAAGGCCTTTAAATAGTCTCTTAGTCTAGTTCTGTAGGCTACACAGTCATGGGGAAGACTGCTGACTTGACAGTTGTCCAAAAGACAACCATTGACACCTTGCACAAGGAGGGCAAGACACAAAAGGTCATTGCAAAAGAGGCTGGCTGTTCACAGAGCTCTGTGTCCAAGCACAGTAATAGAGAGGCGAAGGGAAGGAAAAGATGTGGTAGAAAAAAAGTGAATGCTTGTGTTGGTCCACTGTGTTTTCTGAGGTCCAAGGTCAACGCAGCCGTATACCAGGAAGTTTTAGAGAACTTCATGTTTTCTGCTGCTGACCAACTTTATGGAGATGCAGATTTCAGTTTCCAACAGGACTTGGCACCTGCACACAGTGCCAAAGCTACCAGTACCTGGTTTAAAGCCCATGGTATCCCTGTTCTTATTTGACCAGCAAACTCGCCTGACCTTAACCCCATAGAAAATCTATGGGGTATTGTGAAGAGGGAGATGCGATATGCCAGACCCAAGAATGCGCTGCAGAGCTGAAGGCCACTATCAGAGCAACCTGGGCTCTCATAACACTCAAGCAGTGCCACAGACTGATCGACTCCATGCCACGCTGCATTGCTGCAGTAATTCAGGCAATAGGAGCCCCAACTAAACTTATAAGTGTCCTTTTTTTGGAAAGACTAAATTTATCTTGAAAAAAGCTTGCAGAAAAAAAAAAATTTTTTTTGAGAAACACCCTTTAATCTTTTGGTTTACTTTGCTGGATATAGCAAATTATGACATAATAAACATTTGAAACAAGATAAATGGTCTGTGCTAATTTCATGAAGTGTGCAATTAATCACACAAAAATGGGAGTGATTAATTAGTCTAAATATTGTAATCATTTGACAGCTCTAATATATATATATATATATATATATATATATATATATAGTAAAGAGTCCACTGAAGGTGAGCGTAGATGAACCCAAGTGCAGTTTATTTACAAGGTGCAATCCAAAATCCAAACATAAACACATACTTGACTTTACGAGGTATGAACAGACTTGACTAAAACAGACTAGACTCACCAACAGCAGGTACATACGTTAATAGACAACAGGGAATAAGACAATAACCTGACTACTTATAACAGACAATGAGGGTCACATGACATGAACAAACCAATAAGCAAACAGAACTGATAATCAGATGACAAGACAATAAACCAATCAGAACATGACACTATATATATATATATATATATATATATATATATATATATATATACAGTACAGGTCAAAAAGTTTGGAAACATTACTATTTTTAATGATTTTGAAAGAAGTTTCTTCTGCTCATCAAGCCTGCATTTATTTGATCAAAAATACAGAAAAAACAGTAATATTGTGAAATATTATTACAACTTAAAATAATAGTTTTCTATTTGAATATTCTTTACAAAAATAATTTACAGTACAGGTCAAAAGTTTGGAAACATTACTATTTTTAATGATTTTGAAAGAAGTTTCTTCTGCTCATCAAGCCTGCATTTATTTGATCAAAAATACAGAAAAAAAACAGTAATATTTGTGAAATATTATTACAACTTAAAATAATAGTTTTTCTATTTGAATATACTTTAAAAAAATATTTTATTCCTGTGATGCAAAGCTGAATTTTCAGCATCATTACTCCAGCCTTCAGTGTCACATGTAACATCCAGTCTATCACATGATCATTTAGAAATCATTCTAATATTCTGATTTATTATGACTGTTGGAAACAGTTCTGCTGTCTAATATATTTGATGAATAAAAGGTTAAAAAAGAACTGCATTTTTTAAAAAAAAAAAAAAAAAAAAATTCTAATAATATAAATTCTAATAATATATTTTCTTTACTATCACTTTTTATCAATTTAACACATCCTTGCTGAATAAAAGTATTGATTTTATTTAAAAAAAAGAAAAAAAAAATACTGACCCAAATTACTGACCAGTAGTGTATATTGTTTATTACAAAAATATATATATTTTAAAAACATAGCTTCTTTTTTTTTTCTTTTTTTTTTTACTTTTTATTCATCAAAGTATCCTAAAAAAGTATCACATGTTCTGAAAAAATATTAAGCAGCAGAACTGTTTCCAACTTTGATAATGAAATCATCATATTACAATGATTTCTAAATGATCATGTGATAATGATCCTAAAAATTCAGCTTTGCATCACAGAAATAAATGATAATTTAAAGTATAATGAATTTAAAAAAACAATTATTTTAAATTGTAATAATATATCACAATATTAAATTTTTTTTCTGTATTTTTGATCAAATAAATGCAGGCTTGATGAGCAGAAGAAACTTCTTTCAAAAACATAAAAAATAGCATTGTTTCCAAACTTTTGACCTGTAATGTATATATACTGTATATTGCATTAAGGTCTCATTATTTTCAAAAAGTGTTTCATTCAGGAATTATTAATTCACTAATATCATCATGTTTTGGGGGGAATCATACCACATGACATTTAAATTGCCTGATTTGATTGATTGATTGATTGATTGATTTCTTTTTTACTTTTTCTTTCTTTCTTTCTTTCTTTCTTTCCCTCCATAGTAATACATAAAAGTAACATCTTTGCACACCTTACTTTCTTTCTTTCTTTCTTTCTTTCTTTCCCTCCATAGTAATACATAAAAGTAACATCTTTGCACACCTTAATCATTATTTAATAAATAAAGAAATAAAAAGATAAAATGCCTATATATATATATATATATATATATATATATATATATATATATATATATATATATATATATATATAGTGACTAGGAATATACCTCTTCTATAATGTGCATGGTTTAAGTTCTGAATTAAAACTGAAAAAAATGCATTTTATTTTTTTATTTCTGATTAAATTTTTTATATATGAATTACATTTTTTATGTATTTTTAAATTAATGAATAGATCCACACCAACAAAATGAAAATCTTGTTATTGAACCTGGAGCTTACAAATAGTAGGCTGGTATGCAAATATCGTAGCACATTCAGGAAGAAAAATCATTTTTGCTCCATTTTTTGATCCCTGTTCTCTCAATAATATCCTTGCAAATATAAGAAGAAAAAAAAAATAATAATAAAAGAAGAGAGAGAAAACAGCTTTTTATAATAGCTTTTTCCTATTTAAAATATTTTTTTACACCAGTGTTTACAAATTACTGGAAGCTACTGGTAATTGGTTCTATACTAAAATATATGTACTTTCTTGTGGGTTGTATTTGTAAGAGTCAGCCAAGGATGCTGAAGTTATTTTAGATAAATGTAATAATGTAATAATCTCTTACATATAAGTAAAGGAAACAAGCGTGAAAAATTATATCCAGAGGAAACAATTCAGAGACTGAATTTCTTCTGTGTAGCAAACAGACATTCATAATGCAGGAGGAGTTTTATTCATAAGTAATCACACAGATGGCGACAGCCTTGTTTCCTTTGCTCTCTCTTTCCCAGTGCCAGGTGTTGATCTAAGAGAACAGAGAACTGTGTCTGGCAGAACAGAGGATATTAGTAACAAATATATGTCTGTCAAGTCTGACTTTCCTCTTGGTCGCTACATGGCAAACTTTCCTTTTAACCCCCCCCCCCCCCCCCCCCCGTTGGAAAATGACCTCTTTGGTATTTGTGTTTTCTGCTGTGTTCCTTCCCAGATAAATGAAACATAGATACTGTCAACATCCATCCAGATAGCACAATGGATTTAAGCCAGAAGTGGCCCACGTATAAAATAGCAAAAATGGTCCAAATTTATCAAATCACATGTGGGCCTCTGTAGGCAAAGATGTGGTGTTCACGGCAATGTATAATCTGAATGTGACCCTAAAGTGGCCCATGTGGTAAATAGTGAATATGGCCCAAATAGTGCCAACCAAATGCGGTCCACCCTTGGCAAAAATGTGACACAATCGACAAAGGCTATCCAGGGTGTAAACCAAAAGTGGTCCATTATAAAATAAAATGTATTTGTGCCAGTTTTGGTGAACACTGGCTAGAAAGACGGTTGGAAGATGGTGCCGTTGTGGGTGGCTTGCCGTCTGCTCCCTTCTGTGTGTCTTAGTCTGTCTGTCTAACTTACTCTATCTTACTGTGTTACTTTGGTTTTTATTTCAAGCTGTTACATCCCGCTTATAGGATATAACCATCAAATGCTTCTAAATTTGCAAATCTCTATGGATGCATTGTTTAACCAAGTTCAGAGAGGCCCATATCGTTCTCCCCCTCCCTGGCTGGCGTCTCTACCTGCATGTTTACGCCGAACTCTGTGCTCCTTACCTGTGAAAAGACGCCGAAAAAGATGGGGGGAATGAGGAGGTGTAGCCATCAAGATCAAACTCTTGCTGGTAGCAAAAAGAAAGTTCAGACCTTGTTTGGTCGTCCCAAATCGTGATGTGGATCTGAGATATTTTGTTATATGGCGTCTATCGGATCCTGTCTATTCCTGGATTATTCCAGCTCTACCAGCTGCTTTTGATCAGCTACCCCAGCCTCTTTCACCTCGTCTTCATCGTGGCGGTGTGTGTGTGCACAATCTCCGCTCGCTGTGTTGGACAACATAGGTGGCGGCAACCCGACTTTGAAATGGCTTTGGTCAATGCAAGATCAGTTGTGAATAAGACTTTGACCCTCAATGACTTCTTCACTTTGCGTTCTCTGGATTTTCTATTTGTTACAGAAACCTGGTTCACTGTTGGGGATGTGAATCCATTTTCAAAATTGTTACCTTGCAACTGTACATTTTTAAATTACCCACAAACTGTGAGAAGGGGAGGAGGAATGGAAACTATTTTTAAAGATATTTTTATTTTTACTTGTCAGGCTTTAAAGACGGATGCATATAACAGCTTTGAACTTCAACTCCTGGCTCTTAATTCTGTTAATCCATTGGTGATTGCACTGATTTATCGATTCCAAAACCTCATAAAGACTTTATTGCTGATGTGGCATTATTCCTAATTTTGATAGGTTTTTATTCCTTGGAGATTTGAATGTTCATGTGTGCTGTCCCTCTAAACTGTTGGCCAAGTATTTTATTAGCCTTATAGACTCATTTGATCTAGTTCAACTGGTGAAAAGTCCCACTCATTCACATGGTCATACACTTGACCTTGTGCTATCCCATGGTTTTTCAGTGCTGGACATTGAATTAGGTGATTACAGTTTCTCAGATCATAAATCTATTTTATTTACTGTTCCTTTGTCATCTCCTGTTGTTGAATTATGTAAACCTGCCTGTATTATTTGTAAAATATCTTCCACCACTATTGGTACTTTCTCAATATCAGAAAGCAGTAAGATCGGCTAAGTCTATGCATTAATGAGCTCATTGATAAGAATGTTCATAGACCAAGAATGATCTTCAGTACTATAAGTGTGGTTGTATTTCCACCTGTTTGTAATTACCTTTTTGAAACAGTTGATATGTGTGAGAGTTTTTGTAATTTTTTTTGTAGAGAAGATAAAGAAAATTAGCCAGAATATCAGGCCTGCTACTTATGATCCTGCTGTTTATTCAAATCCCAGTGCTACCTTTAGCCAGTTCAGTTCTGTTTCCTTTTCTACGTGAGATTGTTAATCAGCTAAAACCGTCTGGGTCTCCTTGTGATGTCATATATACTTGCCTTTTTAAATAAGTTTTTGATGTGGTTGGCCCTGTTTTTCTTAGTTTTTATTAATAAGTGCCTATAATCAGGAATTTAACCTGACTGTTTGAAGCATGCAATTGTTAAACCTCTTTTAAAAAGTCCAAATATGGATCCAACAGTTTTATTTAATTTTAGGCCCATCTCTAATGTTTTCTTTTTAGAAAGTGTTTTTTTTCACCAGCTGCAGAGATTTTTGAATGACAATACGATTTTTGATGTTTTCCAATCAGGTTTTAGAAAGTTTTGCTCTACAGAGACAGCACTTGTAAAAGTTTTAAATTATGTTTTAATGATGCCACTGACTCAGGTGACTCTGTTGTACTGGTACTATTAGATTTAAGTGCGGCATTTGATACAGTTGACCATGAGAACTTGCTTGCGTGGCTAGAACAAGTTGTGGGCATCAGAGGAACTGCATTAAGTTGGTTTCAGTCATATCTTAAAAATAGAAGCTTCTCAATCAATATTGGACAATATTTTTCTGGCACAATCCCCCTGGCTTGTGGGGTCCCCCAAGGCTCTATTTTGGCCATTATTGTTCTCTTTATATATGCTTCCTTTAGCCTCTATTTTTGAAAAGCATAGCTTGTACTATCACTGCTATGTAGACAATACACAACTTTACTTGCCCCTGACGCATAAAAATGTTGGAGACTCCCTCTGTGCCTGTCTTTCCGATGTCAAAGCCTGGATGTCTTTGAATTTGTTTTTTAATCTAAATTAGAGTAAAACGGAGATCATTGTGTTTGGCTCTTCTGAAGTCCCAAACATTTCTCATGTAAATTCTGGTGTTTTAACTTCTTAAAGTTAAATCAGGAGTTAAAAAAAAATAAAAAAATCTTGGGCGTCTTTTTCGATAGTGCGCTTAGATTTGATAGGCAAATAAATTTAGTTGTCAAATCAAGTTTTTACCAATTATGAACATTGGCTAGAGTGAATACCTTCCTTTCTTTTAAGCACTTTGAAACTGCAATTCATGCTTTTATTCCTTCTAGAATTGATTATTGTAATTCACTGTATCTAGGAATAAACAGTTCTTCAATATCTAGATTACAAATGGTCCAAAATGCAGCTGCATGTCTTTTAACCAGTGTTCGTAAATATGGACATATCACTCCTGTGTTAATATCTTTACATTGGCTCCCAGTACGCTTTAGAATTGATTTTAAAGTGCTTTTGCTTGTTTTTAAATGTTTAAATGACCTCGCTCCCCCTTACCTTTCCGACCTGTTGTGTGAATATCATCCAGAAAGAATTCTTAGGTCTGCCAACCAGAGTTTGTTAACTGTTCCAAAGTCAAAATTTAAATCTAGGTGTGATCGAGCATTTGCCATAGCCGCACCTAAACTTTGGAACACGTTACTGATCCATATAAGAATTGCACGAACATTACATACTTTTAAATCAAAGTTAAAAACATATCTCTTCACTGTAGCCTATGACTTGTGATATTGTTTGTTGTCTGATGTTTGCTTGGTTTGTCTACATGTTTTTATAAGTCTTTTACAACATTGTAAGCTGTCAAGTTGTTTTTAATTGTGCTTTATAAATAAATTGAGACTTGAGGCTAATGTGGCTGTGAGCCTAAAGTGGCCCACATATGATGCCACAAATGTGACCCAGTTTTTCCTAAAAAAGAATTTTAAGTTGTGTCTTATGCAGAAGAAGGAAAGTCATGCATTGAAACAACATAAGGGAGAGCAAATAATGATAGGATTTTATTTATTTATTAATGCAGGGGGAGGGTTGGTTGGGGGTCACTATTAAAGTGAATCAGAATCAGCATCAACATATGTTTATCAGAAGAGGCTTAACATAAAGATTAAGTATTTATCTTCAATTAATTACATAAATTAAATGCAGATTATGTTGTATTGTTGTACAGTTTATGAGGGTGCAGGAAAGGCATGGACTATATAAAATAAAATTTAAAAACATTATAGTGTGCATGCCTTGATCTACCTCTAGATTTTACCTCTAGCACAGTCTGTCCAAAGCAGACAGAATATGTTCTGTCTTTATTTGCTGTGAATCAGGTTAGCTGGTGTATTGAGAGTGACAGGCGCCAGCAGAGATGGGCAGAGAGGATGATGGCAGCTAACCTTTCACAGAAATCATTTTTTCATTTTCCTCAGCTGTGTCCACTGCCCACAGATCTGCCTGGGGAGAGGTGCATGATGCATCCAGCAGCAGCCGTTCCCTGCAGTGCCGGCCGCGGAACTGTAATTTGATTCCGGAAAACTCCACAGCCCAAAACACAAAGTCGCCCGGCTGTTTCTCTTTAAAATCCCTAGTTTTTTTTTTTTTTTTCCTTCTGATATGAGATGCTTTGACTTTTGGCATGAATGTATAATGAACTGAGCAGGTGGGTTTGTTGTTCCGGTGGGAACTTCTGCGGCCACGTATGAGCATATCCACCTCTTAATTTTATACAAAGATATGTATAGCATTCCATATTTAATATTAATATTGCAATAGTGTGTCCCTACTGGCATGGGAATAGTTTTGGCAGTATAAATCACATAACATACTAAAATTGTCAAAAATATGCTATGTAGCATTTACGTAGATCTGTAACTCAACACTGTTCTAAAAATCTGTACTCATGTGGCTCAATTATGCAGAGAGCATACAAATGAAGCCTAGTGCTCCTCTTGAAACCAAATAATTCAAATATGGGTAGGAGGCACTGGCTATATTTAAACATAAAGCTGATTTAAGAGCATCTTGCATTATATTTTTGGAGAGCCTACAGAACAGTTAGTTCCTGTCCTCGAACCTGGTCACACAACTCTCAGAGAATGCTGATGTAACAGTCCAAAGTGGATTTTTCACTTTTTGTCTCATTGGCCTGTATAGCCGTGTCCCATACAGGCTGTCAATCTGTGAATTAGTGGTGGGTATGAGTCTTTTGTGCAGGTTAAATGATTACACCAGTACTGCCCTACAAAGACAAAAGACTTAACTCGCCAGAGTGTGGAACTGAGAAAAATTACTGTAAAAGTTTTTTACTTGTCCAGCCAAATTATTTATAGGGAGGATGCTGGAAATTTAACAATTACAGTTGATGTTTTAGTAATGATTAAAAAAATTGTGAGCTCAAACTTGATTTTTCCCCTATTTTGAAGTTAATGTACTCTGCCTTTGCATTTCACTGCAAAACGGAAGAAGTCACACCACAGCAAAAGGCAGTAACTTCCACATTATCAATATTTGGTTGCTGATCACCATTTACAAAATCGTTATAGTAACACCTGTATAAAATCTAGTTATCATGGGCTGTCTCATTATGGCTATTGCATATAGTAATGTGACTGTATTATTATTAATATTATTATTATGATGATTATTATTGTTATTATTATTATGACCGTAACAAGCAGAATAAAAGTTAAACATGAGTGGATAATGTGGATACCAATTTATCCAAAGGACAAAAGACAACTAACAATTGTCAGGTCCAGTGGCGCAGATGGTAATCATTTTGACGCGATCGACCTGGGTTCGAATCCGCCTTTTGGTGAACTTTATTCTCCCTTTTCAAATTTCAAATCACATCAGAAAAGCATTTATTTTCAATGAAAATGAAGAATATAATCAAAAAGTTGAAAATAAAGTATCGGGTAGGGTTAGGAAAGGTGTAGGGAGGGCTTACTTGTCTCAATAAGGTGGCATTTATTTAATAATTTGAATTAAAATCACAATTTACACTCAATCATTTAATATTGTGTACTGTTTTACAATGTACTACAATACTGAGGTGCAGATAATTGCCACTTTTTGCAATTAGTAAAATTTTAACAGTGTAAATAGAATCTTTAGCTATTTGCACTTAGTGTAAATAGCATATCACTAAAAAATGCTGCTATTTGCACTTGGTGTAAATAACATCCATTGCTATTTGCACTTAGTGTAAATAGCATCTATCGCTAAGAAAATATGCTATTTTCACTTAGTGTAAATAACATCTAATTGTTCTGTACACTTAGTGTAAATAGCATCTATTGCTATTTGCACTTAGTGTAAATAGCCTCTATTGCTATTTACACTTAGTGCAAATAGCCGCTGCCTTGATTTTACCAGGCAACAAGAAAAGCTAGGATATGGATTTAATTGCGAACTGTTAGTAGGCTACTGATTTTATGATTGATCATGCTAGCTATGGCATTCAAGTCCACACACGTCCAACTAGAAGTGACAGCCTGGTGAATAATCTACATAAAAAAAAAAAAAAGGTTTTAAGGTTGTTCATGATTACGTATTGCTGCAAAGATATCTTGTCTTTACAGTGCTTTGTTTTATGGAGCTGTTTGGTAGATCGCGATATATCTAATTTGTTTGTCTACACCGTAATTAAAATGAGGAAGACTTTAATGGACATTAAAATAAAGGCAGAACACCGTAATTTATTTTGTGCATTCCAAACAACGGTGTTCTGCCTTGGTTTCTCCGGGGCTTTTCGAAGTTATGGTTGAGACGACACATTATTTTCTCAGAAAAACAACAAAATTGACTCAAGATACTTATACACATGATAAAGGATGTCTTGACTGTCCCAAAAATATCAATAACTAATTTTCAACAAAAATCAAAGTTACGGCCTTTTGCCTTTGCATGGCAGAGTAGGTGGCAACAAGTACCAAATGGCGCACTCCATGTGCACATACAGTCTTGTGGATTTACAATGTCCTCCGTGTGCACATGTCTGATAAATCCACGAGACTGTAGGGTGTGACATTTGTCATTTTATCTTACAGATACTGTAGGTGTTCACGAGCACCCCCTTTGCGGTTGCTATGTGCCCTGGATGTATACTTCTGCCAAGCCCGACTGAGGTGAGGTCCACAGCAGACTTCTTATCTGACAGTCAAAGTGTCATTGCATCAAAAAAGCGTGTACTCCGAGGAATACCACAAGGGTTTAAGGTGGGATTTGGGACAGGGCCCAGGCCTGGAATTGAGTCGGGGTGTGGGGGGATGGCATCCCCCTGGATGAAAAGAATGAACAAAAGCATTTCCTCTGTAAAATCACCATCAACACTTTCCATCCCCTTTAGATTACTAATATTTTGTATTATGTATAACTTACTTTCCTGAATATCAGCGCAAGCACAAATGTGCTTTTAATTTTATAAAACAGTGCAGAGCAATGCAGTGTTTCGTTCCTTGAATGAATCTGTTTTTGAATGAATCGAGTGAGCCAGTGACTGTGACTCACTTGTTTAGTTTCTAATTGAATCAGCCATTTTGAACTAATCATTTGATTTAAACGATTCAATAGATCCTTTATTAAAACAGGGACTTGCTGCCACCTACTGGCAGTTTTATTGTCAATATTGACCAAAATTCCTCAATTTCAGAGCCCAGAAGGAAGACAGCTTATAAATAATAATTGATTTAATAAAGCAATTTTTGTCCTGAAATAAAAATCTGTTTTAAAATGAGACACATTTTGTAATCATTTTGTAAAAATAGCTACAGGACCCCACCCCACCAAAGAAATTGACAACACCATAACCCCGGTCACGGGTTGCACTCTCTTCCACCTTCAATACCCATGACTAAGGTGCCCTTGAATAAGGCAACCACTGGGCGCCGCAGCAAATGGATGCCCACTGATCCAGGGTGTGTGTGTACTTGGATGGGTTAAATGCAAAGCACAAATCCAGGGTATGAGTTACCATAATTGGCCATCACATCACATCACTCACTCACTCACTCACTCACTCACTGACTCACTCACTCACTCATTTTCACTTTCAGTCACATTCAAAACCCACATTATACACATTTATACTTTATATAACACTTTTGTTAACCGTCATAGGGATCATTCTTTATCAGTTGATGTGCCTACTCAGTATGCGATTTGTGGCATACAAACTGTCTTTGAATTATTCAGTCCAATTCTTAAAAAAAAAAGAGCTCACTAATTCAGCAACAAAACTTTATAATAGAATCATTCTCTCAAACGATTTGTTAAAAAATGCTGGTTCCATCAAGAATGAGGAATGTTTTGCAGTTGACTTGATAAAGAGATTTGGATATAATTTATTTTCTAACCTATTTTACTCCACCACCTTTTAATCCAAAAGCTAGTACTTAAGATTAATTGCACTATGAGGACCTTACCCACAACATAATTGCCTGTTAAATTCATGAATATGTTAATGTGTAAAATCCGCATATGCTGAGAGAAATCGTATAGGTCAAGTTTTAAAGAGTGTTGGAGCTGATTCTGATTTATTTAAATGAGGCGGAGAAAGCCTACAAAAATGAGCAGCATTATCCTCCTCCACAAAAACACCTGCGGTGGACAGGAGGAAGTATTCTAATAACCTGACTTTTGACATCCCTTCTGCCAAGCACAGCACTTCTCCATCTTGGCTTTGTTCTGGGATGATGGCTCTGGCTCAGAGGCATTTATAAACCTGTGGGTCACTTGTGTTAGCACACAGAAAGGGCTTTGAAGATGTGAGACGGCTTTCAAAATAAACTCTAGCCAAGCATTATTATCAATGAGCAAAAAAGACAGTCTGTACTTTTTTTCCCTTTATAGCTTTTTTTTTTTTTTTTTTTTTTTTTTACAAATAAGGAAATAGTGAGTCTCCTTTCCTAGACTGTTAGACGTATTACTCCCATACTAATTTTCCTCCTGAAATGGTGTAATTAAAGACGATTAAGTGTTTAAACCTGCGTGGCAGGAGAGCCGAAGGTCTGGCCGCTTAAGGAGAGTTTTAAGTGCTATGCGCAGAGAGCCATGAAGGTGCCGGAACTGTTATCAGATTCACTGCCTAATCGCACCGCTCATATGTAGCCAACCTGCAATTAGGACTTCATAATGGGGAAGGTGTTATCTCTGCCAAAAGTGCTTCATTTTAGGGCACATTCAGATTAAAGTTTTGCAAAGAATAGATGAGATTTTCCTCCAATCATTCTAGCTGCCTGCCTATTGTGCTGGTTAAGTATTGTGGTGGTACCATGGTACATTGATGCTATTAAATGCTAATACTATAGTATTTTTACATGTGGGTAACTGTCAGGAAACTCTTTTTTTTCCTGTTATGTGTGACTTAATCAATACTACAGATGCAATTAATTAATGTAGTTAGTATGCCGTGCCAATGCATAAAACATGCAGTGCATCTGCTAGAAACATTTATTTTAGTGTGTGTGTGTGATAATCAGACTATAAGACAATATTCATGTCCTGATTCATTGTCTTCAAATATTTTAATCGTTTTCTTGGCAAAACATAATTCATTTATGCCTAATTGTTGTTTTTATTGAAATCAAAACAAAATGCTCTAACTGCACAGAAATATGTGTACTCAAAAATATGTCTTTCATAATGAGTGTTTTATTATGTTTACACTGTCAAGCTCAATAGTTCAGCTAGGTTATGGAAACACACAAACATAATGACAAAAATATGGTGCAATAATATTTGCTTAGCTAAAAGAAAATATTGGTAGCAAATATATGTTTTTTTTTTTTGTTTTTTTTGTTTTTTTTACAGAGAAATAGCATGGTTTATTAATGTTGTTCTCAGTTATAATGTGTGATTTATTGCAGAGCACGTCAAAACTGAATGATACCACCAGAATTACTCAAAAATCTATTCAAATGATAAATTATATGCTGTATAAGATATAATGAACAATAAATTCTAAACTTATTGTGATGTGATTGAAATAAAGTAGCACTTTTAGTGGTAGCAATGATGCAACTTGTACTTTTGTACTTGCAAATTAAGGATTGGGGATAATAGGCCTAGTTTTAGAGTTATTCATTGAATAACTCAAAATGGTTGACAACTAATTTTATATTGGCGGTGACGGATACTCCTGTGGTAAAAGAATAAGTGATCACACTAAATTTGATCATATTTCAGATTATTAAAAACTTCATGCTGACAAATGGTTAAAGCCTAGTGGTTTAAAGGATAGTGGTGAAGACTGGCAATGACAACGACAAAGATTTAAAGCAACAATGAATTTATGGGGGCTGCACTGTGATCCTTAGATATAGTCTTTCAGTGATTCTTGTTCTACAGTAAATATGTCTAATAATAAATCTATCTATCTATCTATCTATCTATCTATCTATCTATCTATCTATCTATCTATCTATCTATCTATCTATCTATCTATCTATCTATCTACTGAATTACCATGATATGTTTACGTACATCATAACCCTAACCCTAATATTTTACTTCTTAATGTACAGTTTCATGTTGAGATAAACAGTCATGAATTAAGACTAATGAAATGAAATGATATGTGATATTTTGATGGGAGCACGGAGAGCACAGAGAACTGTCAGCCGGCATGTCATTCCCCCGCCCCTTATGGGGTCCTAGCCGAAGTCTCTTCCCCGCTGAGTGAAATCTGAGTGAAATCTCTTCCCAGCCCTAACCGTTTCCGACATCTGCCCTGACATGCCTTTAGTGCCAGCGTGGTGCCTGTCAGCATCATTCTGCCTACCCTGGCCGCCACCCCAGAGCCAGGCATGTTAATCTGTGCATCAGACGATGCAAATTAACTCCCCTACCGCCCCCCTCTGGTTCTGTTTTAGCAGAAGTAGCGGCATCTCTTCCTGCCCAAGGCCAATCCAACACAACTCTAGTTGATTATTTCACAGTGGTTATGTGGTGCAAAGCTCCACCCTCACCAAGGGCACCACTGGCCTTTTATTTTGTCCTATCCCTGACTAAAGAGTTCTGCTTTGTTCTGGGCATCCATCCCATGTGTGTATTCGTGGTTTTATACATTTTCAACACCTGATTTTTATTTATTTTAATTTTTTTGAACTGTTTTTACTATGGTCTTTTCAGAGCATCAAAGATATGTGCCAGTGTCATTTATTGATTCCCCAAGCTTTGCAAGATGAATAAAAGAGGTTTGTGGAAGAGGTTTGTGGAAGTTTGTTTCTGGCACTGAACAAAAAATAATTTAAAAAGGTAATTGTGACTTTTTTTTTTTCAGAATTGCTGCATGATATAAACTCACAATTCTGAGTATTTTTGACAGAAAGTTGCAAAAGTGCATTATAGAGTCAGAATTGTGGGATATAAACTCGCAATTCTAAGAAGTAAAGTCAGAATTGCTAGATGCAGGGTGCTGCGTTTTTATTTCTTCACAAGTCTGGCCGCAATAATCAGCTAGGACAGAGATTGAAGTGCTTCAGCAGAGAGGGTGACATACTCCCATGCATGAATGATAATGAAGCTTAAAATATAATATTCAGTGGCTAAAAAACTCAAACAACAAAATGAAATGACTCTTGGTGCTGTGACTGACGTGTTGAATTGATTGGTCTGAAAACTTACTGACAATGTGAGGAGAAGAGAAGTGAGGATGCCGAACTTTCGGCTAGTGTGTCTTTCTGTCAGGTGTATTGAACAGGTGATAGTGCCACAAACCAACTCAATCCCTCTGTCAATACAGTCCCATGAATTAGCGTGCTAATTAACTTCTATCAGATTGCATGTCGCTATCACCAGCTAACAGAGTAAATTAACCAAAAAAGAATATAATTTAAAAGTGGAAGTGTCTCTTGTGTCACTGAAGACGGAGGTATATGAGGTTTTGAGGGAAGGGATATTTAGGGCAAGAGGATCACAAGGAGAGTCTAATCAAATTCGACCAGTAAACACATGCTTATTTTGCTAGCTGCTAAAAGAAGTATCGTTAGTAGTTGTCAGTTGCTCAGATGTTTTCATTAGAGCATAACTTTCACAGTTTTCTATCTACCAAGTAGCAGTGCAGTATGACGAAATGTGAATCTTAAAATGTTTTATTCATGTTGGTTGTTGCACGTTTTGTGGCAGTTTGGAAATCAAATCACTGATTGATGCTATAAGGTTATCTATCACATTTGAAAATAACGCACCATCTACACTAAACCTAACAGCAAATGTAGGATTAAAAATGATGTTTGCTGAATCTTCCATGCTGTGTTAGCTGCTTATACAAGTCTTTGTGCTCTTTTATTGTGAGTCATGTTTCATTTCACATTTTGCACAAATGTAGGTAGGCACACATTTTCCAATGAGCTTAGGCTGAAAAATAGGATGTTTTTGAATAAATGATTGATCCTTAATTAGCATAACAGTTCTCAATTAGACAAATTTACGCTAAATACTACTTCACATTTTTATGACTATTCCAGCTCTAGAGAGTGAGAACCCTGAATAATAATAATAATAATAATAATAATAATAATAATAATAATAATAATAATAATAATAATAATAATAATAATTTTTAAAAATAAAAGATGATAACCACTGCAAAAATGGCTAAAATATGCGAACAAACAAACAAACAAACATTGCCAGATTTTTTGTTTTTCAAATGAAGCCAGGTTAATTTCTTATTTTACTTGACTATATTTATGCTTTCATTTATTATTATTATGATTATTATTATTATTATTATTATTATTATTATTATTACTACAACAGTAGATTATATATATATATATATATATATATATATATATATATATATATATATATATATAAAACCCCACAATTACTTGTTTATATTAAAACGTATCACTTTATATTTAGATTGTATTATGATATATTGTATAGCTAATTTATAGCTATTATTTACATTTCTGTTCTATGTCCCTCCATAAAGAAATACTGTAAACATGCTTGAGAGTGTCTGACTGCTTTATAGGGCATTTCTGTTCACATGGGTCATGATATGGATGTGTTGTACTCCTGTGTGTGAGTCGACTCTGTGTGTATGAAACAGCAAGAAAAACTGACCACAGCTCTCTGCCAACCTCAACCAGTGGCATGTATTTGAGACAGGAAATACCTGTTTGTCTAAATTATGTAAGACTTTGGGGAAGTGTTCAAACTTGCCTGTTTGGAGCCTATTATTTTTGCAGTTCTGTTTGGTGCTGTTAGTAGCACAAAACTCGCTTACAGCAGCTCTGATGCAGGTTTAACATCTCTGAATGAATGACACATTTACATTCTGTGTGAATCTTGCTGATTCTGTAGATTCCTGGTTTGTTAGATTATTAGCTAAGCTGATAAATGGGTGAAAATATATGTTTTAGAGACAACATGACTCCTCACATAAGACCTTGAGATGAGACTGCACAATATCAAAGCCTTCATCTCAAGTGGAGATCCAGCAGAGATCCTGCGGCTCAGAGAGAGGCTGAGGTTGGAGGAACGTGATTCACAACCTCCCTCAAGGTTTACTGATACACTCCACTTTCTGTAAAAAAAATAAAAAATAATAATTAAATAAATAAAAAACACATAGCATATAGCATATATATTTATGCGGTAGATTTTTTTCTTTGTTGATGGTTGGGTCATTATTACTATTGAGCAGTGGTTCTAAAACAATATCTATCTGATAAAACATTTTAGAAGTTTATTCATTATAAAATTCCCATGGAGATATAACATTGTATTATTTAGATGATAAATTCATCTTGACGTTCCATTGGAAGCTTGTTGAGCCTAGTAGTATTGTTGTTTTTTTTTTCCTCCTGAGTTCCAAATGTTCTGCATAACAGGAGTGATCTATGTATTGTGTAGAATTTTCTTACAGTTAAGCTTTAAATCCTCATTACTGCAAGTTAACTCACTTCTGTATTTGAATGACAATTCTGCTTATGTGGACGTTGTTCTGCAGACTGAAGATCGATGTCTGTTCGGTACGCTTGTTCTGAAAAGTGACACGCATACAAAAAGCAAGGTCACAACAAATCCTTGAATGGAGATTGAGAGAGACAGAATAAATGAAGTGGATGTAATCCAAATAGCCTGCAGCATGTGATTGTGACTAGAAAATCAATGGCACTTAATAAGTAAACAACATCCCTTAAATGTAGTCATTGCCATTCTGACAGCTCAGATTTGAGTCAAAGCCCTCTCTCACACTATCACATGCTGGATTCATTTCTTTGCTGAAAATAATGTCAATGACTTATTGGCCAGTTTAGCAAAGTAAAAGTATAGTTGCTATGGAAACTGCATAATTATCTAAATCAAAAAACATAAATAATAATAATAATAATAATAATAATAATATAGTATATACAACACTCTTATATACACTCTTATATATACAACTTTATATATAAATATTATATGAGCATTTATATATTATTTTATTCTTTTAATAATAATATAATAACAATAACAATCATACTAATTATTATTATTATTATTATTATTATTATTATTATTATTATTATTATAACATATACTAAATGTCAGAGTTATTATAATTTACTAAACTAAAACCATAAAAAACATCCCAGGTTATGTATGTAACCATGGTTCCCTGAAGGGAACAAGACGCTTCGTCAGAAAACGCTATGGGAATGCCATCAGCGTGACTGGCTCTGAATAACATGTGTAATCAGTCCAATGAATGTCACGGCTCAGTAAGTGAACACACTGTGTAAACAGGTGTCTGGGTCCAAATGCAGGTCTTTATTTATACATAACAAAAAGTAAACAAAAAAACACAACTGAAACCACCCCGAAGGGGAAAAACTAGAGTAACGTAAATCTAGAAAACAGAAAAGAAACACGGATGACACAATTACGGCAACCTAGTGCTTGCATCAGTCTACATATAAACAACTAATGATCCAGCCCAGAGAGACATGAGGAAGGCGTATAAATAGCCATCAGGATGGGCAACAGGTGTGTGTGTGTGTGAGAGAGTAGGTGAACAGGTGTGTGGAGTTAAGGTAAAGGAGTCTGGGAGAATGGGAAATGGTGACCTCTGGTGGTTAGTGGAAGATGCACCAGGTCCGGACTCATGACAGGACAATCTTCTAAGGAACGGCTTACAGATGTTCCCGAGCGCCCAACCAGAGGAACGGCAGAGCGGGGGAGGAGCAGGGGGAAAGACGGGGGACCAGGTCCATGTGCTGGAGGGGGACCTGGGGAATGAGGCAGCGCCGGCGGGTTGGGGACCCAGGCAAGAACCAGCGGCCACCACAGCGGTGTATGTGGAGCTGCCACCTTGGAACAGGCAGTGGCAGACCCCGCCGCCTTGGGAGCCCGGTGAGCGGACTCCACTGCCTTGGAATGATCATGAGTGGCCATCGCCGCCTCAGGGGAACTGTGAATGGGCACTGCCACCTCAGGAGCTTTGTGCATGGACCCTGTTGCTTCGGGAGATCTGTGAGAGGACACCACCGCCTCTGAGGAACTGTGAGCGGACACCGACGCCTCGAGGGAACTATGAGTGGGGATTGCCACTTCAGGAGCTTTGTGCACGGACCCTGTTGCTTCAGGAGATCTGTGAGAGGACACCTCAGTCTTTGGGGAACTGTGAGCAGACACCGCCATCTCGGGAGGATCTTGAGTGGACACCGCCACCTTTGGAGGATCATGAGCAGACAACGCCGCCTCGGAGGGATCATCAGCGGGCTCCACAGCTTCGTGAAGGCCCAAATCGAGCCCCACCGCCTCGGAGGGAACATCAGCGGGCTCTGCCGCTTCGTGAAGGCCTGAATCGAGGCCCGCCACCTCGGAGGGATCATCAGCAGGCTCCGCTGCTTCGTGAAGGTCGGAAGCGACCCCCGCTGCCTCGGAGGGAACATAAGCACAACGGTCTTACTGGTGGAAGTTAAGGAACTTCCCTGCTGGACCCATGTTTGGCTGGATCATTCTGTCACCGCTCGGTAAGTGAACACACCAGGTAAATAGGTGTCTGGGTCCAAATGCAGGTCTCTATTTATACACAATAAAAAGTAAACAAAAACACAACTGAAACCACCCAAAGGGGAAAAGCCAGAGTAATGTAAATCTAGAATACAGAACAGAAACAGGGATGACACAATTACGGCAACCTAGTGCTTGCATCAGTCTACATATAAACAACTAATGAACCAGCCCAGAGACACGTGAGGAAGGCGTATAAATAGCCATCAGGATGGGCAACAGGTGTGTGTATGTGTGTGTGTGTGTGTGTGTGTGTGTGTGTGAGTGTGTGAGTGTGTGAGTGTGTGAGAGAGTAGGTGAACAGGTGTGTGGAGTTAAGGTAAAGGAGCCCGGGAGAATGGGAAATGGTGACCTCTGGTGGTTAGTGGAAGATGCACCAGGTCTGGACTCATGGCATTGAAAGGGCGAGACGTCATAGGCGGGTGACGTAGCGACCAGGAAGCTATAAAAGCACATGAGGTGGAACGAGTGTCAGCTTCTAGGAATGAAGCAAGCTCTGGCAGGGATGCCGTAAGAATGGCCTTGAGATGCAGCGTCTCGTTCCCTTCGGGGAACCATGGTTACATACGTAACCTGGGACATTCCCCTTCAGAAACTCGATCTGCATCAGAAAATGCTATGGGAATGAGAATGCCCATGCCGCCAGACTTGCAAATCCCTGCCTAGTGTGTATCCAAGGAGCACAGCTAAGGTGAAAGAACAGAAGAGCCTGGAGTGGCTAGCAGATCTAGACCATAAAATCTGACAAACGTGAGGGGCGTGGACCATCCTGCTGCATTGCAGATGTCCTGCATAGACACACCTGCCAAGAAGGCCTTGGAGGCCGCCATACTTCGGGTCGAATGATCCTTGACCCCCAATGGTGAGGAGAGATCAGAGGACTCATAAGCAATCGTAATCACATCCACCTACTGAGGGTCTATTTTGTAGCTGGAAGACCTCTCTTAGGGGGACAATAGCACACAAGCAGTTGGTCCGCCTTTCTCCACAGGGCAGCTCTTTGGACGTATGCGTCCAGTACTCGCACTGGACACATACAGTTAAGCTTCTGCTGGTCTGGCTCCCTGAAGGGAAGAGGACTGAAGGCCTGTAGCATGATAGGCTGTGGTGTAACAGAGGGGACCTTAGGAGTATACCCCGCACGAGGGTAGAGAAATACTTTTGCCATACCGGGCACAAAGTCTAAGTAGGAAGGGGCCACTGAGAGGGCCTGAAGATCCCCAACTCTCTTTAGAGAAGTAATAGCTAGAAGAAAGGCAGTCTTAATTGTGAGATAGCAATCAGCAACTTCTTCAGTAGACTCGAAAGGAAGCTTACAAAGAGCTACTAGCACCACAGCCAGGTCCCACGTGGGGACATGAGATCGTACTGGGGGCCTCAGCCTAAGCTCACCACCTCGGTTGAGAGACCGGAAGCTACGAGATGCGCCCCCCTCAGGGGCCACAACCATAACTTCCACAGCTCCAGGTGGGGGTGGAATATCGTGCCCTCTGCCTGTGAGAGGACATCCCTCCTGGCGGGAATCTCCCATGGAGCGCCGTCGAGGAGAGAAATCAGGTCAGAGAACCAAACTCAGTCCGGCCAGAACAGGGCCACTAGTAGAAGACGGACCTTGTCCCGGGGTACTCTCGCCAGAACTCCCGGGGGAAAAGCGTACAGATGAAACCTCGGCCAAGTCTGCACCATGGCATCCAGCCGCAGTGGAGCCGGATGAGTCAAAAAGAACCAGGACACAGTGCGATGTCATATTTACATGCCAAGGAATATATACTGCTTTCAGCGAAAGGAGTTTGCCCTGGGACCACACAAGGATCTGGTATGCTAGTTTGTGCAAACGGCATGAGCGCAGACCCCCTTGGTGGTTGATATAAGAGACTGTGTTGGTACGCTGTGTTGTCGGTGCACAGCAACACATGGCGATCACTTAAGTCTGGAAGAAAATTATTTAATGCTCGAAATACGGCTAGCATCTCCAGGCAGTTGATGTTCATTCGTTCATTCTTTCATTCATTAACCAATTGATAAAAATTACAATATTTACATGAAATGCTTTGGGCATGATTAAATACATACATTTTTATTGACAGTTAAAATTACAATGTTCTGTAAGTGTTTATGATCTCCAGACACTGGGACACATCAGAACCATGTTGCAGTTTGTCACATCTTGGCAAACAAACATTTTCTCATTTTGTTCTTTGCCATAAGTCAAAATTATGAAAACACACCTGTATTTTTATGCCTCTCTGAACTTAAACAACAGAATAAAAGTGCATTATTCATGTTGTGCTCGGTGCAGAGGGCAAAGATTGAATAATGAATATATTAAAACCACCCCAGAGAGAAATGAGCTTTGAGAACGTAAGTGGCTTATTGAGACTGACACCAACAAACCACCCACACCAGACACACTCTCTGTCTTTCTCTCTCTCTCTCTCACACACACACACACACACACACACTTGAGATGCCTGCTGGGACAATTATTCACAATTAACAGTCATGCTAGAGCCAGAGAGATTGGTATTTGATTTTTTACTTTGTTTTTGGACAGTTTCAAGTCTGAACAGATGATGTACAGCTCTCCAGACCTTCATTAATCAAATATTGATTAATTTATTGTGCCTAATAACTGAGAGTCATTCAGAATTACTAGAAGTATATCAGCACTGAGAAGGAGTCTTCTGAAAGTGGCAGCTATTAGCATGATAAAATATGTTTTTGAAAGTGTCTGTGTTGATATATGTGAAAAGAATAAATCAATGTTGGCCAGGTATAATTTTGCTTATTATACTGGTTCTGATTCTAGTTTAAACAACAATAGGCCTTATTTATGAGCAGAATTATTGAACTAATTTAAGAGTAAATCATTCTTAAATCAATTTCTACGTAAATTGTGCCACTAAATTGCACATTGTGATTTATGGAAGTAAGGCTTTATGTACAATGTACACAGGAATTTTGTTCTGTTCCTTCTCCATGAATAATATCCATATTTATTTATTTATTTGATCATCTGTTGATTGACAAATTGATCATTTGTTTAATATAATTTAATGATCATAGAATGATTTGTCTTTTTTTTTTGGATGAATAATTTTTTTCTTTGAAGTTAGTCAATCCAGGACATCATCAAATCAGAGTTAATCGGATCCATAAGCCCCTTCTGTACAAATTTCTGTGTTGTTTTATCATATTATTTCTTTTGTGTCTCATTAATCACATTATTTGATTCATCTGACTCTTTGTTTTGCCCAGGATGAAAGATTTATTTTGTTTTTATCTTTTTATGATCTTTTTATGGTCTAAAATGTCCATTTACATTTCCTCAAACTAGTGTGCTCAACAGTCACTCACAGTTGATGATCAAAAAAGAATAACTTCAAAAGCACCCCTGCAGTATTGTTTTAGAGAATAAATTTGGGACAAATCTCATTTTGTGTGTCAGTCAGTTTTCAGTGCACTACATTTGTGCGTGAAATCCAAATCTAGCGATGCAAAGTTGTTATAACAACTTAATAACTCAGACAGCAGTGTTCAGACGGTCCCCCATTGCGTGTGAATGCAGTGTTGACATATTTCCTCATGATATTTAATTTAGAAATGTCAATCCCCTTCATATTTATGAGCTGTAGGCATTGAGAGCTGTGCAGGTACCGTCTGACTTATTGTAAACGCTGCCACATGACCTTTCTGACTCCATCACTCGACACAGCATTACATGTTTACTGCTGCAAGGCATGATGGGAATTCTAAGTGGGCGTCGTGAGTTCGGGGGTAAAAGGTGTGCACTGCAAACCCACCTGCGTTGTGCATACTTGATTTTTACATCACCATATGCAAACACGTCTCCTGAATATCTACAAATATATTTCCACTATTTATGCATCATGTTTTCCCTCATTCTGTTGCTGATAAATATCAGTTCTCGCCACGCGCCATCCGCGGTCTACGATAATCTATATTACTGAGTTTTGCACTTTCCTTGCGTTCCGATATACGTCATGGGATTCCGATATAATTTGATTTCTCATAAGAGTGAGTGCTGGGGGTTTGTTTTCCATGATTTTCTCTCTTATCGACAGCTTTTGAGGCTCTTGAGTCTCAATTCCAGTGCTGTGATTAAAGGCCTTCTGTTGCTACTCAAACCCCCCTTAAAGATCTCCTCTCCTCTCCTGTAGCATCAATTAAATCCAAAGTGTTTGTGTGTGTGTGTGTGTGTGTGTGTGTGTGTGTGTGTGTGTGTGTGGTGGGGGGTATGGGGGGTTGGGGCACTTCTATCCATGGATATTCTATGATCCCTTCCCAAGGTTTCTCATCTGTCCGGACATCTGGTGTTTATCCTGAGGCGTCTATCATAACAGCTATTCAGGCATGTTATTAGAAAATTAACGCCCAACTCAAATGTCACTCCTAATAGCACTGCTTAGTTTTCCTCATAATCATCGTAAATTCATGCCAATCTTGGGATTTTGCTCGATTTGAAACAAATCTCGGTAATTCATTTGTAGCTGGCAAGGGCATGGCTGTTTGGATTAGCTCTCGAGAATGATGTGTCTGCCAGTCGGGACTCGTATATGGTCTGTCATTGACAATACTGTGTTGTCCAATGTCCTTTCATGGCTTTTAAATGCCGCTGAAAAGGTTAATGGAAACATTTTGTTCCCTGATGACACTCCAGTGATGGTGGCATAAGAGACCTTCATCTACATTCCATTCATGTTGAAGATGTTGAGTGGAGAGATTATTTGCTTGCTAAATGATGCTCAGTACTTTACTAATTAGTATGGTATACCTTTCAAATAAATATAAATTATATGATACCACTAGATTTGGTCAGATAGTCATGTATTGGGATTGTGTAAGTGAATTTTATCTTTTGATTACATTTCTGAGTTTATATCGGATTTGAATTGAGGTAATCAAGTCAATTTTTATTTATAGAGCACAACTTTAACACAACTATCGTTGATCCAAAGTGCTTTACAATAAAAAGGTTACTTAAGAAGCAACAGAGATCAAAAATTAAAATGGGAAATAAATAAATAAAATATAAAATAAAAATGTACACACACACACACACACACACACACACACACACACAAACATATTCCAAAAGTACCATACACACATCACTCAAATGCAAGGGTGTAAAAATTAGTCTTTAAGTTTGATTTAAAAGCACCGAGCGATGGAGAGGCCCTGATAGTAAAGGGTAAACTGTTCCAGAGATTAGGGCCAGCAACAGCGAAAGCTCTGTCACCTTTGGATTTACAGTGAGAACGAGGGACATATAAAAGAAGCTGGTTACAAGATCTTAATGACCTAGAGGTTGTATATGGCTGGATAAGATCAAAGATATAATCGGAGGCTGACTTTTGCAATTCCTTGTATACAAAAAGAAGGATCTTTAAATTAACTCTGAATTTGATAGGGAGCCAGTGCAATGAAGCAAGAACAGAGTAATATGCTCCCTCTTTTTTGTTCCTGTCAACAATCTGGCTGCCACATATTGAACCATCTGAAGCCGAAATAGTGTGCTTTGAGGAAGGCCGACATACAGAGAGTTAAAATAGTCCAGCCTGGAAGAGATTAATGCATGGATGACAATTTCAAGATCTTTTCGAGAGAGAAAATGATTTACTTTGAGGTAGCAAACAGGATGATCTTAGTTTTAACTGGAATGAAAAGTAATGGATTTATTGTCACTAATACAGTATTTCATTTGTAATATAATTAAGTAATGTAGAATATTTGAAATGTCACACAGCAAACACCAAGGCAAACACAAATAATTAATTTCAGAAACAGTACTATTGTGAAATCTTATTGCAATTTACTGTAAATGAGTTTTTGTTTCATTGTAAGAAACTATAAAAAAAAAATGTCCCCAGTTTAACTTTTGAATAGTGGTTTATATAATCAGTCTATTTTTTACTTTTATTAAGACCTAGACATTTGGGGCTGTATGTCAATACTGAAATAGTTAAAATCACATTCTAACAAATTAATTGCTGCTGCTGGTGGAGTAATACTTTTTTTTTTTATAACTACAAGCTGCAATACCAAACAGGACCACACAGAGATGCCAATAGATATCTATACCAGTCGCCTTAACCTGAATGTATATAGGTATAAACGGATCCATTCAGAATTATTAAACAGAGCAAAACACACACACACAAAAAAGCAAATAAAAAAAACATTCTGAATTTGTAGATTGTGGTGATCTGAAGGTAGCTCGACATCACCAGTGAACAGTTTCTCTGTCAGAGTGAGTGTCAATGTCCATATGTATATAAAGACCACTGACCATTGCAAATAAAAACATGCTTCTTCAGCGAGTGTCCATTATAAAACACACACCAGACATGCGACCATACTGAAATGTGCTCGTGCGAAAAGCTATCAAAGAGCGCACATACTCACCACTGTCTGTTTATATAATAACAGACTCACGTGTGTTTAATAAGGTGTGACTCCTGTATGTAACTGTAATTGTCTGTACCTCCATTACAATAGTCATACATCAAAACTGTTGAATGGGACAGCTGCCATTGATTAGTGGCAGTGATGTTTGTAGGGGATCTGTTTTAAAAATTATATTAGTCTAAATATGTTCACCGTGTTCTATTTGTGCGCATAATTAAGAGTAAAAACTATATAAACTCTCATCTTGGTAAGATATTAGTCAACATTTGAAATGCTTTATATAATTTTCTTTTCTTTATTTTTACATTCGTATCATTACATGAATTACATTATTTGCATAAGTAATAAACAATGCTTACATTTAAAAGTGTAATCCTGAAATTTATTCTCTCAAATAAAAGCTGTTGTTACCGGCGCACAATGAATTCTGGGGTACGGTAGGCAGCGAATGATACATCTGTTGTATCTGTTGTAAAGGGCTTATTTGGAGGCCACCTTTGAAGGAGCCTTCAGATTGGGAAAGCCTTCAACACGCCGTGGTGATGCAATCGGCCTTCAAATGCGACCCTTCAGAGAACACAGCCTTTGGACTGGGACACAGCTACAGAGATTGCTCTGCAGTCCCTGCAGTTTGGGAAAAAAAAAAAAAAAAAAAAACAACAACACTCGGGGCGATTCTCAGCCAGAGAGAAATTTCCCACAAAGCTACAAAACCACAAACAATCCTACTTAAAAAAAGCAGTCCTGCTTAAAAAAAGGCAGAACAAACAGTCTACAATGACAGCTAGCATAACACGTTTTTAAATGGCGTGTCGACACTTTGGTGGTGTGTCTCCCTATCGCCCTAATGAAGAAACCGGCCTTTGAAATTAACATAAATAAATTAAAATAAAATTGAAAATAGCTATTTTATTTAGGTTTGATAAGAGAAATATGTCTTACCATTTGTGAGAAAAAAAAATGCATTAGCAAAATTGTGTTAGACTAGTCTAAAAAATTATCTGATGTGTATCAGCAAGTTCCTCTTTCTGTCAGTTCCTTGAGCATTCACACTCAGGAATTGTCAGTTAATAACTATAAAGTTTTGCCCAATCCTGTCACGCAGGCTCAAGAAATCAGCAGTGTTGAATTGACAGTGAAACTGAATAGAAGAGACAAATGAAACAGGCTGTCATTAAACTCTTTTTCCCTCCTTCTGTGAGTATTTGTCCAGTCGAGGTGTTGGGTGCGTTCTGGGAGAAAAAGAAGATGAGAGAAAGGGAGGAGACGTTGTCATGCTGATTAATTAGTCTCTGTTGGGCAAGAAAGTGTCTGGATGTTGTGACACACACCAGATTGTCCTCTAGTCCACCGAGATACCCTGTCAGCAGCCTGTGGGCCTGTCCAGGGATGATACACCCACACCCCCACACACACTTGGTTTTCTTTAAACTTTAGAAGGTTTGGCTGCCATCCGTATTTGAGGCAAAAGAATCCCTGATTTAAAGGGATATTTTACCAACAAATGAAAATTCTGTAACCGTTCATTCACCCTCTGGTTATTCAAAGCATGGGAGGATTTTTATTTTCATTTTTAATGAACAAATTTAGGCACAAATGTACTCAATGTACTCAAATTTCCATGAGGACTTTGGATTTCAAAATTCAAAAAAGCTCTATAGAAGTACCTTAAAAGTAGTCAGTTTAACTAGTTGAATATGGATAGTTGAATTTGAGGTCATTGTTCACTGATAATCTTGATTTTCAGTGAGCTGTTAACCAGGGCAGTGTGTCCCATACAACAACTTAACTTGAACTATACTACCATAATGCCAATGTGATCTCATGAGTATTCTTATGTATTTTTAGGGTAAAGTTTGCTTTTACCATAGGTACATTTACTTTCGTTTGCATAGACAGTGAAACATACAATACTGATGAATTGACAATATCTAAAACATAAAAAAAATAAATAAAAATAAAATTCTTCTGAACAACTTTGCAGACTTAAAAATAAATCCTTATGAATTTTGAAATCATGGCACTAACAACTTGCTCTTTTTTTTTTTCTTCCAGTCATCATATCAATTGCCATTAGGTATTCAGTCGCATTAAGTTTTAAACAGTTTACTCATTTATTTCATATTAAATTATACTACTTTGTTCTGTTCTGTGTGATTTCTGCTGCCAACTCAAATTCAAATGATTACATCATGTTAAAAAAGAATACACTTTAAACCCTTAAAATTAATAACATTTCTGTAATTAAGCATTGCTTATCATGTAATATTTATATTGTTTGCAGTGGGACACAAAAGGTGTTTTCTCCATCAAAATCCATAATAAAACCACAAAAGTAATAGATTTTATTTGTGCACTGTAATCCAAATATTCAGAATTCATACAACTGCAACTGCAATCTAAGCATCAAAAACAATGCTCATTACAAATTCAGAAATTGCTGTTTCAAGAAACTATATAACAGGTTTTATGGCAATGGCATCAAACGAGAAACCATAAAGCATCACAGAAACTATAGTATATTTGTCACACATCAATTGTTTAATACTTTAGATCTGTTGTTAATGATGTAACACAGGTAGTGGATTAATAACTTCTGCCTATTTATCAGTTCAAGATCGATTTAATGTAAGATTATTGCTGTAAATAGCAAATATACCATCTGAGGTCTACTTTGCTATTTTTGTTTTCAGTTGTTTGGCTTTATCTCCAAATGTCTGATTCAGTCATGGCACAGGTTCCCCACAGTACTAGCTCACATTAAAGATTGCACAGCATGTTAGTTTGCTCATTTTGCTCAAAAGCATAATCTATTAGGTCCATATGTCATACTAAAAAAGAAAATGCACCACTGACTAAAAAAAACTCCTAACTCAAGAACAAATAATTCAGACAAGTTCTGTCAAGCGGAATCGACCAATTCAGGAAAACTTGAGAAACTAGTCATTAAAATATTTTTTCTTCTCACTCTTTACGGTCTGAGAAACAGTTGTATCACTGTCCATCAGCAGTTGTCAAGAAACATAATTTTAAAAGAAAAACAATGTCGCTTTTTATCAGACTGCTTTTGATTGTTTTGACAAGGAGATTTCTTGAACTGATTGGGTTGTGACTTATATTGTTGCTTGTTAACTGTTTAATGTGTTTTATTTGTATGTAAGGTGTCCATGAGTGTCATGTAAGGCGCCCATAAATAAAACGTATTATTATTATTTCAGCTCTTTAATTCCAAATGTTCTTTTAATTACCTGCAACTGGCAAAGAACTAATGATGCTGATAATGCGATGAGACGTGTTAAGTCTGAAAACCAACAGTGTTGGTGAGAAGCAGCCCTGAGGGGCCAAATGAGGTACGCTGCTGTCTGTCAGTATAATCCAGTCCCTCTGGTAGGTGGCTTTACTGTGAAAAGTAATGGCACTTTGTGACAATGTTGTGAGAAGGAAATCATTACTGTTACACAAGAAAAGAAGAGAAAGAAAATGAGAGAGGGCGAGAGAGCGTCTGAAGGCTAAAGGTTACTCTAGAGAGGAAGAAAGCTAATAAGGAATGAGAAATGGGACGGATGAAAAGGAAGGTCAGTTTTCCAATAAAGGTTCAGCCTCATCGTCTTGTCAGCGCCAAGCCTGTGGATTTCAAGTCCAGATGCAACCTTAATTCCAAACCTTGGCTGCACATGTCAAAGTCATTCTCACACATTAAAACACACTTATTTCATGTTAACAGAACAGCTAGATTCTCACATTTGTAGGAAATAAAATCATCCGCATGATGTTTGATCCCATATTTTCTAATTTATTGCTAAGGTTTACTAAGTAGTTTCTAGGCTATTGTTGTGAAGCGGTTGCTTAAAGGTGCAGTATGTAATATCGACAGCTATTAAACTAGTGTTAAACTAGTGTTTGAAATGGGCACTGCAGTCCAAATTCAAAATATTGGAGAGAGTTTTTTTTCTCCTCCACCCTCCTCAGACTCAGATTGAGGACATGCAACAGGAACAAGCACAATCGACAATGGAATTTGACGAGCCTTACACTGTAAGTTGATGAGTTGATTTTAATATTCCTCTGGTCATAGAGTTTTTTAGATGGATGCCGAGGCTTTTTAGGTCAGTACAGCCTGCAATTTCTAACCCAGTTTGTTCACTGGCTTCCATGGCTGCAGTATGCTGTGTTTTCTGCCAACAGGCAACCCAGGGTGTCAAAATACTATTGAGTAAACTGGCAGTGTGTGAAATCACACAGACCAAGACCAAAAAAAAAAAAAAAACATACATTCCGACAAAGACGACACATTTCAAAGTATAATAATTGGCTGTAGTCAAGTCAAGTCAAGTCAAGTCAAGTCACCTTTATTTATATAGTGCTTTAAACAAAACAGATTGTGTCAAAGCAACTGAACAACATTAGTTAGGAAAACAGTGTGTCAATAATGCAAAATGGCAGTTCATCACTGAATTCAGTGATAGCATCATCCAGCTCAGTTCAGTTTAAATAGCATCTTTGCAATCATTTGCAATCAAGTCAATGATATCGCTGTAAATGAAGTGTCCCCAACTAAGCAAGCCAGAGGCGACAGCGGCAAGGAACTGAAACTCCATCGGTGACAGAATGGAGAAAAAACCTTTGGAGAAACCAGGCTCAGTTGGGGGTCCAGTTCTCCTCTGGCCAGACGAAACCAGCAGTTAAATTCCAGGTTGCAGCAATGTCACATTGTGCAGAGGACTCAACAGGTTCCTGTGATCTTTTTGTGGTGGTCGTCTGAGACAAGGTCTTTACAGGGGATCTGTATCTGGGGCTCATCTAGTTGTCCCGGTTTCTGCTGTCTTTCAGGGCTGTAGAAGTCCTTTCTAGGTGCTGATCCACCACCTGGTCTGGATACATACTGGATCTGGTGGCTACGGTGACCTCGGAATAAGAGAGAAACAGACTAATATTAGTGTAAATGCCATTCTTCTAACGATGTAGCAAGTACATCGGATGTTATGGGAAGTGTTCCCGGTTCCGGTTTACCTAATTAATGCAGCCTAAAAATCCTTTAACGGATTTGGATATTAGAAGCGTATTAGTGTGTTATGTGTAAGCCAGGTTAAAGAGATGGGTCTTTAATCTAGAATTATACTGCAAGAGTGTGCCTGCCTCCCGAACAATGTTAGGTAGGTTATTCCAGAGTTTAGACGCTATATAGGGAAAGGATCTGCCACCCACAGTTGATTTTGATATTCTAGGTATTATCAAACTGCCAGAGTTTTGAGAATGCAGCGGACATGGAGGACTGTAATGTAACAAGAGCTCATTCAAATACTGAATTGCTAAACCATTCAGGGCTTTATAAGTAATAAGCAAGATTTTAAAATCTATACAATGTTTAATAGGTAGCCAGTGCAGTGCTGACAGAAACGGGCTTATATGGTCATACTTCCTGGTTTTAGTAAGAACTCTAGCTGCTGCATTTTAGACTAGCTGGTGTTTGCTTATTAAGCGTGCAGAACAACTGCCCAATAAAGCTTTACAATAATCTAACCTTGAGGCCATAAACGCATGGATTAACATTTTTGCATTTGACATTGAGAGCATAGGTCGTAATTTAGATATATTTTGAGATGGAATGGTGTAGTTTTACAAATGCTAGAAATGTGGCTTTCTAAGGAAAGATTGCTATCAAATAGCACACCTAGGTTCCTAACTGATAAAAAAGAACTGACAGAGCAGCCATCAAGTCTTAGACAGCGTTCTACATTATTACATGCAGAGTTTTTAGGTCTTTTAATTAACACCTCAGTTTTTTCAGAATTTAGTATTCAGAAATTACTCGTCATCCAGGTTTTTTTTTTTTTTTTTTTTTTTGATGATATCTCCCAAGGGTAACATGTAAAGTGTGAAGAGTAATGATATGATACCTCTTCATTCACTGCTATGAATTGATGGCGGTCATATAAGTACGATTTAAACCATGCTAATGCACTTCCATTAATGCCAACAAAGTTTTCTAGTCTATGCAAAAGAATGTTGTGGTCAATAGTGTTGAATGCAGCGCTAAGATCCAATAGCACTAATAGAGAGATACAACCATGATCAGATGATAAGAGCAGGTCATTTGTAACTCTAAGGAGAGCAGTCTCAGTACTATGATATGGTCTAAATCCTGACTGGAAATCCTCACAGATACAGCCTGTTTGGGTTGAGAACAACATAATTACAATAAGCAGAAGTTTTCTCCAGACCCAACATAAATTATTACTCTCTAAAACAAGGGTGACTGGAGATGTACAGTACAGAACAGCCCTCTAACTTATTGCATTGATTTGCATGTGTGAGAATGTAATTAATCTTGATGGGGCCTTAAGGCTCTACTCGCCTCAATTCAGGTCAATTACTGCTCTGACATACAAGTATTGACTGCGGCACACACTTGAATAAAGTCAGAATCACGAAGCAGAGTTTTACACAGTAGTATGCCGCAATCATGATGTGTGTGTGTGTGTTTGGCCCTGAATAATCATATTATTATATTATCGGCCTCCGCATAACAGAGTTTTTTTTTCAACTCCCATCATGCAGTTGCCGACGAAATGGTGATAATAGTCGCATGTTACTCTGTATCAAAGGGGCCACACCAATTCAATTACTCATCTGTTATGGCAAGACATTTTTAATCATCCAGATTCTCTTCCTTTCATCAAAAAGGAAAATCCCAAAATGGATATGAATTAGTAACAAAGATTTTTTAGATTCTGTTTGATGGATGTAGGGAGTGACACAAATCATATAGATTGAAAGTCTATTTCTGTATCAAGTAGTAGTCTATTCCAAAGTGTTTTTCATCAAATGCAACAATTTAAACTTACATTTTCCTCATTTATAAACGTTTGCTCTATTTTCTGATCTTTTCTCCGTTGCACCAATCGCTCTCTCTGCTTGTGCTGACTCAGCAGGGCAGAGTTTCTATGTTTTTCCTCATTGGCCAATTCTCTATTACATCAGATTCAATTCAATTTAATTTTCTTTTACTATTATTTTCACACAACATATTTTAGTTAGAAATTATATAACTATACATTTTGATTTAATTCAAACTATATACTCTGAAATTAAGTAAGTGTTACATGGATGTTAATTAAGATTAAAAGTTAAACATACCTAAAAACACATGATTTCCTTATAATATTGGCTGGTATTTGAATTGTCCTATTTATTTAGACACCTATATGTTTTTATTGTTTGATAGGTCGTATTTGAATAGGATTGTTCATCAAACAACTCATCTCAACTTTTAGACTCCCTGAGATAAGCTATCATAAATTCTCTTTTGTCATAGATTATTGTCTGCAGTGCTGTCATAATTATTCAGTGTTTGACTTGGAATAATGAAGGATAAATAATGAGAGAATAAAGGAGCGAGGAAGAACAACTGTCGTGAAATGTTACTGATCCGTCCTTGGGTGTGTTTGTTTTTTGTTGCCGGTGATGAGCTCTTTAGAGCCTGTTAGATTCCCTCAGAACAGAGACTTCCACATATGTGACTCGTGTGTAATTAAAAGTGGCGGCGTCTGCATTTCAAACCTGCCCTGTCAAAGTTAATCTGTCTCAGACAGAGCCATCCTCTCACAGCTACATTAAAAAAATAAATAAATAACTTAACGATTGCAGATTTAACTCATCAGTTTTTTTTTTTTTTTTTTTTTTGTGAAGATAACTTGTGTTTTCAAACTGAAGTGATAGCCCCTTACAATTACATCAGAAATCAAAAGCTCATCCGATGTCATGTTTTTAATCAATAGACACATTTTTAATCAGTAGACAAATTTAACAATTGTTGATTTGACCAGTCGTCCTTTTCTTGAAGGTTACTTTGTGTAGTACTTTTCATACTTTTCCTTTTAAAAAATACATATAACTGTTGATTTAACCATTCAATCCATCCATCCATCTATCAATCAATATATTGTATTTTTTTTTTTTTTTTTTTTTTTTTTTTTTTTTTTTTTTTTTTTTTTACTTTTATAGATTAGTTCGATTATGGTTAGGTTTAGGGATAGTGTAGGGACTTATTTGTGCGACCCAAATCACACTATATTTGAAAGAATTTACAAGTACAAACTATAAATTCTGACTTACTATTGTCACTGTTATGTTCAGTTTAATTTTAGTTTATTACACTAATGTTTCTCTTGGATTCTGTCTGCCTATGTTCCTATTTGCATGTTATTCTTCAGTTGTCATGGCTATTCATTATGTTTTCTAATTAAGGCACATCTGAATTTGTCTACTTGTTTAAGTTCCTCAGTTTCTCACGGTCCGGGTCCAGTATTGTTTGTGCTATGCACTTTGTCTTCTACCTATGTGGATTGCCTGAGTTTACTTTGCTTTAATAAAAACACTTTACACATCATACTTAATTCAGAAAAAATAATTGTCTTATTTCTGAAGGTTACTTTCTTTTAAATTAAATGGCATTTAAATGGTAGGCTTGTTACTATTAGTTTTAGAAAATTAAACTTTAATTTATATTTTAAGGAATTGTTTGATTTGACTTTGAATTGATTGTCCAAATTTTTGAAGGTTACTTAATGAATTTTTGCATTGAAATGAAAGTCGGTCTCTACTCCACTGGAAGGTCAAACTCCACAATAGTAGATTTTAAAGAATTGTCTGATTCTTGAAGGTTACTTTGTGACTCTTCAAAGTAATGCAATAGGCAGTGTCATCTTACTACTGCATAAGAAAACAATTTACCATTGTAGATTTAATGTCTTCCAATTTTTTAAGGGTTAATTTGTGTCTTTTCACATTTGATTGATATTGATTCCATAGAGACCAAGGGAAATAAGACATTATTCAAAAAGTTGTTATAGCAACACTGATCTCTGGTTATATGAGGAACTGTTCAGTTAATTTTCACCACTGAAATCAGTGCTAAACATAGGCATGTTCTTTCTACTTCAGGGGGTCATGATCTTTCCATGTGCTGTGACACAAAGTCACCAGAGAAGAAAATGGGGTTACATTGGGTTAATCATGTCCAATTTCTCTCAATAGGGGCTTCCAGGAAATTAGTTCTAGGAACTAGCCAGCAGGGTGGTTCATAGAGAACCAGTTTCTCCCTCTGGCCGTTTCCCTGCTTGCATTTGCACCGGCAGCAGGAACTTTGAAGTGGCCAACAGCGGCATCTTTATTCGTGGCATTTACAAACATCAACAACCAGTGAATGGAGGACGCCATGAGAGCAAAAAGTTGGACTTATTTTGGGTTTCGTGATAACGGAGATTGAATTTAAATGCACAATTTACGTTGACGAAAGAGCAAAAAGTTGGACTGTTAAGAGGCAAAATATTCTATGACAAGTTGCAGTGTTACATATTGAGGCTGAGAAAAGAACACAAAACTGCAGACAACAGGTAAACGCCGTAATCAATGTTTTCCATGTTCATGAAGTAAGTATTTTTACATGGCTTTTTAAAAATGCCGGGTAGCCAGTGTTTCGTATGCGTTTGGCCAGTCAGTGTACACTTGCATCACTGGTAGTTCCTATAGAACTGTTTTAGACCCTACTCTGAAGTAGGAGCTAATTTAGCTCCTCCAAACGGACTAGAAGTAAAACCGTTCCTAGTTCCTGCGGTGCGAACACACCAAAAAGCGGGTACTTCCTTGAATAATTCTAGGAATTATAAAAGGTTCCTCTAGTGCGAAAGCCCCTATTGTGAGATATCCATTCTATGACCTGACTTTGGAGAAGGACTTTGTCTCCCCGATAGATCCAGTTTTAATATGGGGCTGTTCAAATACCTTTTTTTATTATAAATGCTAACAGTGACTGGCTCAGATTTTTATTTATTTATTTATTTTTATTTTGGGAAACATATAGTGCATAGTGCATTTCAGCAAATTTTATGATATTTTGTGTGTAATAAGTCTGTCTTTTTTCTCTTTCATGACCTACTCAGTGCATTAGCACTCATCCTGATTCTGAATGAATGGCCTGAGGTTTGATTACTTCCTGTCTCATTCAGTAATCTTCAGTGGAAGTATTCTGCATGTAGTTATAAATATACCTAAATTTTTTGGTCACTTTACAGAAGAGGCATTCTTTTAAAGTGAGCAAGTAATATTTTACAACAGTTAAAGCCTATTGTCACTTGGGTTGGACCAATAGACAGTAGGTAAACTGGCAGTGTACGTGAAATCACACAGACAAGACCAAAAAAAAAAAAAAACATACATTCCGACAAAGACTGAACACATTTCAAAAGTATAATAATGGCGGTAGTCCACAGTCAAGTCAAGTCAAGTCAATCCTCTTTAGTTATATAGGCTTTAAAAAAAACAGATTGTGTCAAAGCAACTGAAAAACATTAGTAGGGAATAACAGGGTGTTGTCAATAATGCAAAATGGACAGTTCAAGGCACTGAATCAGTGCATAGCAGTGAATCCTAGCGTCAGTTCAGTTTAAAGAGCATCTTGGCAATAATTGCAATCAAGTGCAATGATATCTGCTGTAAATGAAAGTGTCCCCAACTAAGGCAAGCCAGAGGCGCCAGCGGAAGGCACCAACTGAAAAACTCCATCGGTGACATTCATGGAGCCTCAAAAGCTTCCTTTGGTAGAAACCAGCTCAGGTTGGGGGCCGTTCTGCCTGGCCAGACAGAGACTATGCATAAATTCCAGGTTGCTGAGCAATTACATTTGCAGAGGACTCAAGGAAGAGGCCTGTGATCTTTTTGATGGCCTCGTGCTCGTGTGCGAGAAGAAGGTCTTACAGCCTGTCCAGATCCTGGCCAGGCTCATCTAAGTGTCCCGGTGGACTGAACTGTCTTTCAGTGCTTCCTGCCACACACCCTTTGCCGCAGGTGGGGGGTCCCACCACCTGGTCTGGAGCACACTACGGAATCTGCGTGGCTACGGTGACTTCGGAAGATATGAGAATGCGAGAGTAATATAGTGGGGATGCCTTCTTCAACGACCGTAGAGACCGAGCTGCAGTTAGAAAGGAAGTGTTCCGTTCAGGTGTACCGTGAGAGCATGCTGATGCCTAAACCGCTCCTTTGTGCGGATTTGGAGATCTAGGCTTGTATTAGTGTGTTATGAGTGTAAGCTCAGGTTAACTGGATCTAGTGTCCTTCCTGTCCGACTGAACTGCAGAGAGTGATGGGTGAATCCCGAAACAATTTAGGAGGCCTTTCAGAGTTCTAGACGCACAATACGGTGAACGATCTAGCAACCCAACAAATCATAGAATATTGTGCGTATTAGGTCAAAAATGCCAGAGTTTTGAGAATGCAGAGGAATGGAGGATGTATGTAACCAAGCTTGTTTTACCTGAATTTGCAAAACCAGTCAGCTGTTGTATAAGTAATAAGCTCAGTTTTAAAATCTGTGACCCAATGTTTTAGGACAATGCCAGAAGTCCGTGATGACCACTAAAACTGGCATACCAACAGCATTATCAGCCTGTCGTTTACATGTCCCCAAACGATGATCTAGCTGCTGCATTTTAGACTAGCGGGGGTTGCTTATTAAGCGTGCAGAAACAACTTGCCCCAATCAGCTTACAAAATCTAACTTTGAGGCCAATAAACGCATGGAGTAACAGTTGGTGCATTGAGGATTGAGAGCATAGGTCGTAATTTAGATACACTTGAGAGTGGAATGGTGTAGTTTTACAAATGCTTAGAAATGTGCTTTTCAAGGAAAGATTGCTACAAATAGTTACCACTAGGTTCCAAATGCATTAAAAAAAGAACTGACAGAGCAGCCATCAAGTCTTAGGACAAGGACACCTTACATTAGTAGCTGCCCACAGCGTTTAGGTCTTTTAATGCCACACCCCGACAACGGTTCAGAATTAGTGCAATTCAGAAAAATTACTCGTCATCCAGGTTTTTTGTTTTTTTTTTTGATGATAGCTCCCAAGGGTCTACAGGTAAAGCTGTGAAGAGTATCATGATATGATACCTCAGTTCATCACTGCGCTGAATTGATGGTCCGGGCATATGCGGTCCGGTAAAGTAGCATAAAAACTCGTGCACAGATGCTTTTTTTTTTTTCCATGCTTGCTGTGAAAGACTTCCTGCCAGCCTAAAGGGGTTGTATTAGACTGCACCTAACAGTAGATCTGCAACAAGGCCATGTTTTCTAGTATAGCAAAAGAATGTTGTGGTCAATAGTGTCGTGAATGCAGAGGGTAAGAATCCAATCGCACTAATAGAGAGATACAACCGATGGATGCCCCAGATGATAAGAGAGGTCATTTGTAACTCAACAGGGAGTCTCTCCTGTACTATGAACCATATGGTACTTCTAAGCTCTGACGGGAAAATCCTCACAGATACAGCCTGTTTGGGTTGAGAACAACATAATTAAACATAAGCAGAAGTTTTCTCCAGAGGGACCCACTAAATTATTTACTCTCTAAAACACAAGGGTGACTGGAGGATGTACAGTACAGAACAGCCCTCTAACTTATTGCATTGATTGGCATGTGTGAGAATGTAATTAATCTGAGATGGGGCTTAAGGCTATAATCGCCTCACACTTCAGGTCAATTACAGCTCTGGACATACAAGGATTGACTGCGGCACACACTCAATAAAGGTCAGAATCAACGAAGCAGAGTTTTACACAGTAGGTTGCCGCCAATCATATGTGTGTGTGTGTGTGTTTTGTCCCATTAATAATCATATTATTATATGATCGGCCTTCCGCTACAGAGTTTGTTTGCTTCAACTCCATCATTGCAGTTGACGACGAAATGGTGATAATAGTCGCATGTTTACTCTGTATCCTAAGGGGCCACACCCAATTCAATTACTCATCTGTTATTTGGCAAGACATTCTTTAATCATCAAGATCTCTTCCCGTTCATCAAAAAGGAAAATCCCAAATGGATATGAAGTAGTAACAAAGGGTTTTTAGCTTAACTGTCCCCATGGATGTAGGGAGAGTGACCAGTATCATATAGATTGGCAAGTCTATTTCTGTATCAAGTAGTCGTCGATTCCAAAGTGTTTTTCAATACAAAATGCAACATCTTAAACTCACATGTTCCTTCAGTTATAAAATCTTCTGCGCTTAATTCTGGATCTTTTCTCCGTTTATGCACCCTAATCGCTCTCTCTGCTTGTGCTGTAGCAGGGCAGAGTTTTCAGGGTTTTCCTCATTGGCAAATCTTATTTAACACCGATTCAATTCAATTTAATTTTCTTTTACTATTATTTTCACACAACATATTTTAGGCTAGAAATTATTAAACGATACAGTTTGATTAATTCAAACTATTATACTCTGAAATTAAGTAAGTGTTACATGGAATGTTAATTAAGATTAAAGTTTAAACATACCTAAAAACACATGATTTCCTTATAATATTGGCTGGTATTTTTGAATTGTCCTATTATTTAGACACCTAGATGTTTTATTGTTTGATAGGTCGTATTTGCTAGGATTGTTCATCAAACAACTCATCTCAACGTTTTAGGACTACCTGAAGATAAGCAATCACAAATTCTCTTTTGCATAGATTATTGTCTGCAGTGCTGTCATAATTATTCAGTGTTTTACTTGGATAATGATAGGATAAATAATGAGGAGAATAAAGGAGCGAGGGAGGGAAGAAACAAGAACAACTGTCGTGAAAGGTATACTGATCCGTCCCTTGGGTGTGTTGTGTTTGTTGCCGGATGATGAGCTCTTTAGAGCCCTGTTAGGATTCCCTAAGAACAGAGACTTCCACATATGTGACTGGTGTGGAATTAAAAGTGGCGGCGTTCTGCATTTCAAACCTGGCCCTGTCCAAAGTTAATCTGTCTCAGACAGAGCCATCAATCTCTCACAGCTACATTAAAAAAATAAATAAATAAACTTAACGATTGCAGATTTAACTCATCAGTTTTTTTTTTTTTTTTTTTTGTGAAGATAACTTGGTTTTCAACTGAAGTGATAGCCCCTTACAATTACATCAGAAAAATCAAAAAGCTCATTCCGATGTCATGTTTTTAATCAATAGACAATGTTTTAATCAGTAGGACAAATTTAACAATTGTCTTTAGATTTGACCAGTCGTCTTTTCTTGAAGGTTACTTGGTGTAGTACGTTTTTCATACTTTTCCTTTTAAAAAATCATAAAACTGTTGATTTAACCATTCAATCCATCCATCCATCTATCAATCAATAATTGTATTTGTTTTTTTTTTTTTTTTTTTTTTTTTTTCTTTTATATAGATTAGTTCGATTATGGTTAGGTTTTCGGGATTAGTGTAGGGGACTTTTTGTGCGACCCAAATCACCACTTATTTGAAAGAATTTACAAGTACAAACTTAAAATTTTGACTTACTATTGTCACTGTTATGTTCAGTCTTAATTTTAGTTTATTACACCTAATGGTTCTCTTGGATTCTGTCTGCCTATGTTCCTATTTGCATGTTATTCTTCAGTTGTCATGGCTATTCATTATGTTTTCTAATTAAGGCACATCTGAATTTGTCTAACTTGTTTAAGTTCCTCAGTTTCTCAGGTCCGGGTCACAGTATTGTTTGTGCTATGCACTTTGTCTTCTACCTATGTGGATGGCCTGAGTTTACTTTGCTTTATAAAAACACTTACCACATCATACTTATTCAGAAAAAATAATTGTCTTATTTCTGAAGGTTACTTTCTTTAATTAAATGGCATTTAAAATGGTAGGCTTGTTACTATTAGTTCTTAGAAAATTAAACTTTAATTGATATTTTAAGGAATTGTTTGATTGACTTTGCAATTGATTGTCCAAATTTTTTGAAGGTTACTTAATGAATTTTTGCATTGAAATGAAAGTCGGTCTCTACTCCACTGGAAGGTCAAACTCCACAATAGTAGATTTTAAAGAATTGTCTGATTCTTGAAGGTTACTTTGTGACTCTTCAAAGTAAATGCAATAGGCCGTGTCATCTTACTACTGCATAAGAAAACAATTTACCATTGTAGATTTAATGTCTTCCAATTTTTTAAGGGTTAATTTGTGTCTTTTCACATTTGATTGATATTGATTCCATAGAGATCCAAGGGAAATAAGACATTATTCAAAAAGTTGTTATAGCAACACTGATCTCTGGTTTATATGAGGAACTGTTCAGTAAATTTTTCACCACTGAAATCAGTGCTAAACATGTAGCATGTTCTTTCTACTTCAGGGGGGTCATGATCTTTCCCATGTGCTGTGAACACAAAGTCACCAGAGAAGAAAAAATGGGGTTACATTGGGTTAATCATGTCCAATTTCTCTCAATAGGGGCTTCCAGGAAATTAGTTCTAGGAACTAGCCAGCAGGGTGGTTCCTAGAGAACCAATTTCTCCCTCTGGCCGTTTTCCTGGTTGCATTCGCACCGGCAGCAGGAACTGTGAAGCGGCTGACAGCGGCATCTTTATTCGCAGCATTTGAGGACGCCATGATCGAAAAGATTTTTGTTGTGTGTTTAGAGCTGTTTGGTTGTGTGTTTTGGGTTTCGTGATAACGGAGATGGAATGCACATAAATGCACAATTTATGTGACTGAAAGAGCAAAAGGTTGGGTTAAGAGGCAAAATATTCTATGACAAGTTGCAGTGTTACATATTGAGGCTGAGAAAAGAACACAAAACTGCAGACAACAGGTAAACGCCGTAATCAATGTTTTCCATGTTCATGAAGTAAGTATTTTTACATGGCTTTTTAAAAATGCCGGGTAGCCGGTGTTTTCGTATGCGTTTGGCCAGTCAGTGTATACTTACATCACTGGTAGTTCCTATAGAACTGTTTTTTAGACCCTACTCTGAAGTAGGAGCTAATTTAGCTCCTCCAAACGGACTAGAAGTAAAACCGTTCCTAGTTCCTGCGGTGCGAAACACACCAAAAAGCGGGTACTAATCCTTGAATATTCTAGGAATTATAAAAAGTTTCCTCTAGTGCGAAAGCCCTATTGTGAGATATCCATTCTATGACCTGACTTTGGAGAAGGGACTTTGTCTCCCCGATAGATCCAGTTTTAATATGGGGCTGTTCAAATACCTTTTTTTATTATAAATGCTAACAGTGACTGGCTCAGATTTTTATTTATTTATTTATTTTTATTTTGGGAAACATATAGTGCATAGTGCATTTCAGCAAATTTTATGATATTTTGTGTGTAATAAGTCTGTCTTTTTTCTCTTTCATGACCTACTCAGTGCATTAGCACTCATCCTGATTCGTGAATGAATGGCCTGAGGTTTGATTACTTCCTGTCTCATTCAGTAATCTTCAGTGGGAGTATTCTGCATGTAGTTAGAAATATACCTAAATTTTTTGGTCACTTTACAGAAGAGGCATTCTTTTAAAGTGAGCAAGTAATATTTTACAACAGTTAAAGCCTATTGTCACTTGGGTTGGACCAATAGACAATGCCATCATCCATCGCCGAGGACTGATAGACATCATGATGTTGAGCCAGCATCATGACCCCCCCCCCCCAATACCCCCCCACAATCCACCCATCCCAGTACCGTGCTTGGAAAGAAAATGACGTGTATACGGAAACCCTAAAGAGAATAAATATGAGATGGGAGGAAAATATATATTTTAATACTTTCCCTCGCAGTTATATCATTGGGTAATTATACTACATATATTTTGGGCATCAGGGAGCTGCTATTATACCTGGCATTGACAATGCTTCTGAAAGCACAATTCTTTTTTTTTCTTTTTTTCCCCCTTAATATATATATATATACAGGTCCTTCTCAAAAAATTGCATATTGTGAAAAAGTTAATATTTCCATAATGTAATGATAAAAAATTAAACTTTCTATATTTTAGATTCATTGCACACCCAAACTGAAATATTTCAGGTCTTTATTGTTTTATATACTGATGATTTTGGCATACAGCTCATGAAACCCAAAATTCCTATCTCAAAAAATTAGCATATTTCATCCGACCAATAAAACAAAAAGGGTTTTTAATACAAAAAAAAGTCAAACCTTCAAATAATTATGGTTCAGTTATGCACTCAATACTTGGTCGGGAATCCTTTTGCAGAAATGACTGCTTCAATGCGACGTGGCATGGAGGCAATCAGCCCTGTGGCACTGCTGAGGGTGTTATGGAGGCCCAGGATGCTTCGATAGCGGCCTTAAGCTCATCCAGAGTGTTGGGTCTTCGCGTCTCTCAACTTTCTCTTCACAATATCCCACAGATTCTCTATGGGGTTCAGGTCAGGAGAGTTGGCAGGCCAATTGAGCACAGTAATACCATGGTCAGTAAACCATTTACCAGTGGGTTTTGGCAGCTGTGAGCAGGTGCCAGGTCGTGCTGAAAAAACGAAATCTTATCTCCATAAAGCTTTTCAGCAGATGGAAGCATGAAGTGCTCCAAAGATCTCCTGATAGCTAGCTGCATTGACCCTGCCCTTGATAAAACACAGTGGACCAACACCAGCAGCTCTGACATGGCACCCCAGACCATCTCTGACTGTGGGTACTTGACACTGGACTTCAGGCATTTTGGCATTTCCTTCTCCCCAGTCTTCCTCCAGACTCTGGCACGTTGATTTCCGAATGACATGCAAAATTTGCTTTCATCCGAAAAAAGTACTTTGGACCACTGAGCAACAGTCCAGTGCTGCTTCTCTGTAGCCCAGGTCAGGCGCTTTTGCCGCTGTTTCTGGTTCAAAAGCCTGTGCACGGTGGCTCTGGATGTTTCTACTCCAGACTCAGTCCACTGCTTCCGCAGGTCCCCAAGGTCTGGAATCGGTCCTTCTCCACAATCTTCCTCAGGGTCCGGTCACCTCTTCTCGTTGTGCAGCGTTTTTTGCCACAATTTTCCTTCCCACAGACTTCCCACTGAGGTGCCTTGATACAGCACTCTGGGAACAGCCTATTCGTTCAGAAATTTCTTTCTGTGTCTTACCCCTCTCGCTTGAGGGTGTCAATGATGGCCTTCTGGACCAGCAGTCAGGTCGGCACAAGTCTTACCCATGATTGCGGTTTTGAGTAATTGAACCAGGCTGGGAGTTTTTAAAAGCTCTCAGGAATCTTTTGCAGGTGTTTAGAGTTAATTAGTTGATTCAGAGGTTAGGTTAATAGCTCGTTTAGAGACCTTTTCACGTGATATTGCTAATTTTCTGAGATAGGATTTTTGGGTTTTCATGAGCTGTATGCCCAAAATCATCAGTATTAAAACAATAAAAGACCTGAAATATTTTAGTTGGTGTGCAATGAATCTAAATTATATGAAAGTTTAATTTTTATCATTACATTATGGAAAAATAATGAACCTTTTTCACAATATGCTAATTTTTTGAGAAGGACCTGTATATATATATATATTGAACATTTTCCAACTTAAACAAAACATACATGAATATAGACCATTATCAATAATAATAATTATAATAATAATAATAATAAAATAAAAAGGGGGTGAAAGAAAAAAAAAAGGGGAAGTCTGCAAAATAAGAATAAGCAGACTTATCCTAGCCCACTAAAAAGGAAAATAAATATTAGATACTCAAAAATTAAGTGGATAACCACACTAAATACAAGTTCAACCTCTTATGCATTCATTTGGGGTACATGAATAAGAAAACTCTTCAACAGGATAGTTGACAAATCAATCCCTAAGATTACTGATATAAGGTTGGGCCCAGGACATTATAAAAACTCACCCGGCTGACCATTAACTAAACATGTTAAATATTCCAGTGGGATTAGTTTCATTAAAATCTTGTGCAATCCAGATATAGTCGGAGCCTTATCACTTGTCCATCTCATTAATATATTTTTCCTGGCTGCAAATGTGAGAAGATTGTAAAGTCTCTTTTCATTTGATAAATTCAAAGCTTTATCTGACAAACCAAAGATCAACAATAGAGGATCCATAACCAAATCCTTATCAAAGATATTACTCATTCAGATTACAATCTTGGCCCAGTATATTGCAACCATGATTACATGATCAAAGACAGTGAGTGAGAGTGCCAATCCTGTGTTTGCCCTTGAGGCATAGAGAAGGGAAAAGGGTGTTGTTAAATGCATGTCGACGGTTTGCTGAAATATGCATTCTATGCGTAGAATTTTTAATTGGTATCGCCCTAGCACGGTTACATACTGAAAGGGATTGGGCATAATTCCAAATATTACCCCATTCTTCACTTACAGAGATAGAAAGTTCCCTCTCCCAAGCAAGTCTAGTATTCAAAACTACTTGTCCCTCAAATGTAACACTAAGAACCTTATATAACAAACTCACTGACCTCTTTCCAGGTGTTTGAAAAATTAGTTTTTCTATAGGAGACTGACTTCTATTAGTACATAATGAGGTATCCTTCATAATATAGTTTCTAATCTGTAAAAAATGAAAGAAGTCTTGTTGTAATAAGTTATATTTCCATCTCAGATTCTCAAAGGACCATTAGGCCTCTTCATCAAAAACACACTCCATACAACTACAATCATAACCTCCATCAAATCTGGTCTGTAGGGAAGTTCTGGGTTATTCACAATTGGTGTAAGAGCAGAGGTTAATTTAGTTCTTCCCTCGAAACGGACAAACAGCCCTCCAAGCCTTAAGGCATTTTACACTTACAGGGTTTATCACACAGGTGTATCCCAATAATATAGGATTTAATTTTTTTGAGAAACAAACAGATCCCATCAAGGGGAAAGGTTTGACAATGACTGTTCAAGATCAAACCAAGTAGAGAGGATGGGAAACAACCCAATCAGCATGTATTTTTATTACTGAGGCTGAACATTGATATCGCTTCCAGCTGCCCAGTAATCCTTCAGTGAAGTATTCTGGCCAGATTATCAATATTCCTAATTTGTTTGGCACTTTACAGAAGAGGCATTCTTTTAAAGTGGAGCAAGTAATCTTTTACAACAGTTTAAAGCCTATTGTCACTTGGGTTGAACCAATAGACAATGCCATCATCCATCGCCGAGGACTGATAGACATCATGATGTTGAGCAAGCATCATGACCCCCCCCCAAAACCCCCCCCCCCCCGACCCCCCACAATCCACCCAATCCCGCAACTACCGTGCTTGGAAAGAAGAAAATGACGTGTATACGGAAACCCTAAAGAGAAATAAATCATGAGAATGGGAGGAAATATATATTTTAATACTTTTCCCTCGCAGTTATATCATTGGGTAATTATACTACATATATTTTGGGCATCAGGGAGCTGCTATTATACCTGGCATTGACAATGCTTCTGAAAGCACAATTTCTTTTTTTCTTTTTTTTCCCCCTTAATATATATATATATACAGGTCCTTCTCAAAAAATTTGCATATTGTGAAAAAGTTAATTATTTTCCATAATGTAATGATAAAAATTAAACTTTCATATATTTTAGATTCATTGCACACCAACTGAAATATTTCAGGTCTTTTATGGTTTTAATACTGATGATTTTGGCATACAGCTCATGAAAACCCAAAATTCCTATCTCAAAAAAATGAGCATATTTCATCCGACCAATAAAAGAAAAGTGTTTTTATACAAAAAAAAGTCAACCTTCAAATAATTAGGTTCAGTATGCACTCAATACTTGGTCGGAATCCTTTTGCAGAAACTGACTGCTTCAATGCGACGTGGCATGGAGGCAATCAGCCTGTGGCACTGCTGAGGTGTTATGGAGGCCCAGGATGCTTCGATAGCGGCCTTAAGCTCATCCAGAGTGTTGGGTCTTGCGTCTCTCAACTTTCTCTTCACAATATCACACAGATTCTCTATGGGGTTCAGGTCAGGAGAGTTGGCAGGCCAATTGAGCACAGTAATACCATGGTCAGTAAACCATTTACCAGTGGTTTTTGGCACTGTGAGCAGGTGCCAGTCGTGCTGAAAAACGGAAATCTTCATCTCCATAAAGCTTTTCAGCAGATGGAAGCATGAAGTGCTCCAAAATCTCCTGATAGCTAGCTGCATTGCCCTGCCTTGATAAAAACACAGTGGACCAACACCAGCAGCTGACATGGCACCCCAGGACCATCTCTGACTGTGGGTACTTGACACTGGACTTCAGGCATTTTGGCATTTCCTTCTCACCAGTCTTCCTCCAGACTCTGGCACCTTGATTTTCCGAATGACATGCAAAATTGCTTTCATCCGAAAAAAGTACTTTGGAAAACCCACTGAGCAACAGTCCAGTGCAGCTTCTCTGTAGCCCAGGTCAGGCGCTTCTGCCGCTGTTTCTGTTTCAAAAGCACACGACTGTGCCACGGTGGCTCTGGATGTTTCTACTCCAGACTCAGTCCACGGTTCCTCCGCAGGTCCCCCCAAGGTCTGGAATCGGTCCTTCTCCACAATCTTCCTCAGGGCCGGTCACCTCTTCTCGTTGTGCAGCGTTTTTTGCCACACTTTTTCCTTCCCACAGACTTCCCACTGAGGTGCCTTGATACAGCACTCTGGGAACAGCCTATTCGTTCAGAAATTTCTTTCTGTGTCTTACCCTCTCGCTTGAGGGTGTCAATGATGGCCTTCTGGACAGCAGTCAGGTCGGCAGTCTTACCCATGATTGCGGTTTTGAGTAATGAACCAGGCTGGGGAGTTTTTAAAAGCCTCAGGAATCTTTTGCAGGTGTTTAGAGTTAATTAGTTGATTCAGATGATTAGGTTAATAGCTCGTTTAGAGGAACCTTTTCATGATATGCTAATTTTTTGAGATAGGAATTTTGGTTTTCATGAGCTGTATGCAAAATCATCAGTATTAAAACAATAAAAGACCTGAAATATTTTAGTTTGGTGTGCAATGATCTAAATTATATGAAAGTTTAATTTTTATCATTACATTATGGAAAATAATGAACTTTTTCACAATATGCTAATTTTTTGAGAAGGACCTGTATATATATATATATTGAACATTTTCCAACTTAAACAAAACATACATGAATATAGACCATTATCAATAATAATAATTATAATAATAATAAATAATAAAATCATAACCACACTAAATGAAAGAAAAAAAAAAGGGGAAGTCTGCAAAATAAGAATAAGCAGACTTATCCTAGCCCACTAAAAAGGAAAATAAATATTAGATACTCAAAAATTAAGTGGATAACCACACTAAATACAAGTTCAACCTCTTATGCATTCATTTGGGGTACATGAATAAGAAAACTCTTCAACAGGATAGTTGACAAATCAATCCCTAGATTACTGATATAAGGTTTCCAGACATTATAAAACTCACCCGGCTGACCATTAACTAAACATGTTAAATATTCCAGTGGGATTAGTTTCATTAAAATCTTGTGCAATCCAGATATAGTCGGAGCCTTATCACTTGTCCATCAAATCAACAAATTAATCAAACAGTATATAGTAATAAGATTGTAAAGTCTCTTTTCATTTGATAAATTCAAAGCTTTATCTGACAAACCAAAGATCAACAATAGAGGATCCATAACCAAATCCTTATCAAAGATATTACTCATTTCAGATACAATCTTGGCCCAGTATATTTGCAACTGATTACATGATCAAAGACAGTGAGTGAGAGTGCCAACCTGTGTTTTGCACTTGAGGCATAGAGGTGAAAGGGTGTTGTTAAATGCATGTCTACGGTTTGCTGAAATATGCATTCTATGTAGAATTTTAAATTGTATCGCCCTAGCACGGTTACATACTGAAAGGGATTGGGCATAATTCCAAATATTACCCCATTCTTCACTTACAGAGATAGAAAGTTCCCTCTCCTAAGCAAGTCTAGTATTCAAAACTACTTGTCCCTCAAATGTAACACTAAGAACCTTATATAACAAACCCACAAACTCACTGCCACCCTCTTTCCAGGTGTTTGAAAAATTAGTTTTTCTATAGGAGACTGACTTCTATTAGTACATAATGAGGTATCCTTCATAATATAGTTTCTAATCTGTAAAAAATGAAAGAAGTCTTGTTGTAATAATTTATATTTCCATCTCAGATTCTCAAAGGACATTAGGCCTTCTTCATCAAACACATCCATAACACATCCATAACCTCCCATCAAATCTGTCTGTAGGGAAGTCTGGGTTATTCACAATTGGTGTAAGAGCAGAGGTTAATTTAGTTCTTCCCTCGAAACGACAAACAGCCCTCCAAGCCTTAAGTGCATTTACACTTACAGGGTTATCACAGTTATCCAATAAGGATTTAATTTTTTTGAGAAACAACAGATCCACAAGGGGAAGGTTTGACAATGACTGTTCAAGATCCAACCAAGTAGAGGAGTTATTGGGAAACAACCCAATCAGCAATGTATCTTACATGAGCAGAACATTGATATAGCTTCCAGACCTCCATTCGAACCCGTGTCACACTACTGTGCAGGTAGGAACACGGAGCCGAGGATAATCTAAAGAGTCTTTATTAATCCAACACAGGGGTAAATCCAATATGGAGAACAGGAGGAAGACACCCAAACTTTACTTGTAGACCTGACAAAACTGAACAGAAAGGACTGGGGTTTATAAAGACAGGATAATGAGGGAACTAAGGAGACACACTTGGGAACAAAGGAAACACACCTGGGAACTAATCAACAATCCACAGGAGACAGAAACTGGGTCACAGGGGCAAAAACACACTTAGACAAGTGCATAATCGCTACATATCGCCCCCCTCCCGGAAGGTGCGTCCTCGCACTGTAGGCAACAACAGGAGGAGGCGTGAGTGGGAACTTGGGAGGAGGCTCTGGTGGAGGACGGACCCCAGGGAGGGGGACCAGCAGACAGAGACCATGGAGGAAGGAGCCAGGGAGGAGACAATCGCGGCTGAGTGTGAGATGAATATGGAACGCCAAAAGGGCCAAAATGAAGAGGTGGATGTTATAGACTGGGTATCTGTACTGGAGGTTGAACTGCCCCTTCTCCTCTCTTCGTCGTCTCAGCGGATATCTGGATCTCTGCCTCCGCCTCAGCTCCACCTTGGCCCCACGGATCCTCGGCATCCCCCTGGCTCTCCGTTGGCTATCCCAAATTGTCTTTGAATAAATTTTTAAATACAGGGCTCACAAAAATACCCAAGTATATAAATCTGATCTAATTTATGATGTTTTTCATCACTCTGTAGACCTTCAATTGAAGGCTCTGCTCTGATTGCTTCAGCTAGGGGCTCAATAGCGAGCACAAAAAGCAAGGGTGACAATGGGCACCCCTGCCTAGTCCCTCTATATAATAATAAAAAATAAAAAAAAAACTTGCTGACCTAGAACCGTTAGTAAGAGCAAAAGCTTTAGGTTCTTCATATAACACTCTAACTCATCTGATGAAAGTGTCACCAAAATAAAAATTTTCCAAAACAAAAAATACTCAATGTGGTCAAACGCTTTCTCTGCATCGAGAGAAAGTACTAACCCATCAATCTCACGCTGCTTAAAGACGGCTAAATGCACTGAACACTGAAAAAATAATCAATCTTTGAATAACATTGATGTGGTGGGGAGAAAAAAAAAACTGTATTCTTTATCAGATGGGTGTAGAGCTCTCCAAACATCTATAAATTCTAGGTCCTCACAAATGCCATTATTTGTTTAGCTAGCTTAGATGGAAACAATATTTTATGGGGAAATCGATCGATGAGAGGATTTAACATACAGTTAAAATCACCTGCAGCAATCATATAATCTGAACTCAAATCATGAAAGTCAGCAAATGCTTGAAAAAGGAAATCAGAAGGATGCCCTGGAGGATAATATATATTAAACAAAGAAATAGACTTGCTGTATAAGGTGCTATTTATAATAACAAAATGCCCTCTGTCATCTGTCAGTTTAACAACATTCAGTGGGATGTCTTTTCTGATAAGCACTGCTACCCCTCTACTCTTTGACGTAAAGGATGAGAAATATACTTGATTATATCCCCCTTGTTTTAACTTTAAATGTTCCTGATTGTCTAAATGTGTTTCTTGTAATAGAGCTAAGTACAAATACAAAGTGTGTTATCCATTGTCATAACCCTCAATTAAGAAACAGCTGTACCTGAACTTAAAACCGAAATATGCCGAGCTGAACAAGAACTGAGAACATTTATCAGAACTATAATACAAATCAAAAACAAATAAAGAAAGTAATAAACAGGGGAAACCACCATTAGATCCATCTCACAAGTGCTTCCGACCAAACCTTGTTGTGAAGAACTTCTTGCACGCATGGCCGACTTTGACGCTGAATGCACGATTTCTATACATTGATCTATATATAATGAATCTCTATTATAGAGCAGTGGTTAGGGTTAGGGTTAGCCCTAACCCTAACCCTAACCCTAACAGAGTTAGGAATCGTTATTTGTGTTCCATGCCCTATAGGGATTCATGCTTCGGGCACACCCCCCAATTGACCCTAATTGACACCAAATGCTAATATTTAACTGTAATGTCTGTTTGGGGGTTTTGTTTCATGTTCTTGTTTTCATGTCTTTTATTTTATAGTTTGATTTATGCTGTTTGTGTCATGCTTCCCTTGCCCTCTTGTCATCTTGCTATTGGTTCCTCTTGTTCCCCATTGGTTTGTTCATGTCCTGTGTCCGTCATTGTCTTTTATAAGTAGTCATGCTTTTGTCATTAGCCCTTGCCGTGTATTAATGTTGTAACCTGCTGTCGGTAAGTCAAGTCTGTTCAAGTCAAGTCTTCGTTTCCTGTTTTGATCACTGTAAATAAACTGCACTTGGGTTCATCGCTACACTCGCCTTCAATGGACTCATTACATTAACTGAATTGTAAAAAATAGTCAATATAGTTTATTTAATATGCATGTATGTGTTAGATATGCTGCAGTTTATCAGTATCAATATAATATATTATCATCTGTTTTATATGTAAAATCAACTTTATTTCAAGGCCTTTAATAAATATTATAAAGGTATTTAATAATGGATGTAATAATTTTTTAATGTAAAAATTTAAATATTCAATTTATTCACTATTTTATTTTATTTATTTTAGAAATGTAAAAAAGTAATAATAATAATTCTATAAACTCTAAAAAACAAGTAGTAAAAAAAAAACAAAAAAACAGTAAATCAATCAGTCCGGAAATTTCCTTTCATATTAATAGTTTATTATTATTATTATTATTATTATTATTATTATTATTATTATTATTATTACTGACAAATGTTTATGTCTGTTGTGATTAGGTTTGCTGGAATCCATTGTTTATATTCAAAATCTGGATATCTGCAACAATATGTATGACTGGTGTGAATAAGCAAATTAGAGTTCTCTGTTTCCTTCTGGTATTTTACTTAATGAGCCTACATTACTGCATTTGTCTGGCTTCATCAGTATTGCTGAGATAACAGATACGCTTTGACAAGTTTTCAACCAAGGGATGTTTTCCTCACAATCTTGGGAATATAACTTATGCCTGGTAATTACAACACCAGCTGCTGAAATGTATTTACATGCCATTAAAATAGCTTCCATCGGAAGTCAAACAGAATGTGTGCCGGAAACACAATGTCTCTTTCTTACATCTCGTCCCGGTGCGGCTGCACTGCACAGTCAGAGATGTCAGTGTGCAGTGACCGTATGAGAAAGAGCAGGTGTCCAGGGGGCTGTGAAGAACGTCCAATGTTGCACTGTCCCTGAAAAGCAGGAGGAAACATTTGGAAAGTACTTATTTCCGGTTTTTGCTCACTACAACTGTCAATGCTGTCAGCTCTGTTAAGAAAGGTCTGGTAAAAAATAGATGGTCTAACTTATGCTATCTTTTTTTTAAGTTATGACTTACACACCTGCCAGCTGAACACTTCTTTGTTGATTATAGACTGAGAGAAATTATGAACTGTATATGCACTTTTCATGTCTTACACCTTTCTGGTCTCTGAACGCTGATAATTATGACATGTCATGGATCTAAGAAGTGCAGGGGTCCACAATGCATTTCACAACTGACAACACACTGACATCTCCCTTTATGAAATACTTGTATATATTTTCAAAGAAAGATCATGTCAAAGGAGAAAACAGCTTCATATCACTTTCATTCAGCCCTTGTAACATTATAGGCATCTCAGCTGTCATTGTTTTGAATAACTTTGGGTAACATTTAGTAACATTATTCGATATCCAAAAAAGTGTAGCCAGCTTCTCACAAACATAGTGAGGGATATGTATTATTTATTTATTTTATATTATTTTGTACCATCATTACAATTTTAATTACCCACCCAAATTTCCATTTTTCATTACCATAATGAAAATTTTATTGAAAACCAAGCATATTATATATTATATTCATTAATGTAATTTATAAAATACATACATTTGAAAATATAATAAATTTGAACAGAAACCATCCCATGCCATCCTAAGATTTACCATAATGCAAAAATAATAAAATAAACAAGATACTGTTTATTATATCTATTTACCAATTTAATAAATGTAACTGTAAAATATGTATTACTAGCAGTAAGTTAGTTAGTTAGTTAGTTAGTTAGTTAATAAATGTAATTGTTTTCACAATTAAATCGACAGATTTAAGCTGATTCAAAGTAGTGCAGTTCAGAATGCCTCCTCTGCCATGTAGCAGCAAAGTCCCTTTAAAGCAAGTAATTTCACTCAGCAGCCATCTTTGAAATGCCTCTCAAGTGCAGCGCCTATGTCTTTGAATGCATAAACACAAAATTTTAGTTGCACTTGCATGCCCGAGAGGCATTTCAAAGATTGCTGCCGAGTGACCATGACTTGTCTTAAAAGGACTTTGGTATTAATGACAAATGATTAAATATACGTAAAATTGTATCAGTTTGTTTATGGTGCAAGCCAAATACCAAGAAAACCACATTAGCAACAGCAGATAAACACCCTGGCAACCATCTATAGCAAGTGAATGCAAACATTTTTGCGTTCATTTTTGGTGCCATAGGCAGCTTCACTTTTAGGAAAACTGTTAGGTGAAGCTGTCAAGGTGCAATTTGAGTTTGGAGCATCTGTCCCCAGGCAGTCGGGTCGACTCCAGCTCTGATTTGTAAGTATCTCTGCGGAGCTCTGCTCTAAACTTCATGCCCGCTGAACATTCCTCTTTTGCTAGTCTGATGTAGCGGTGCATGTCATCGAACATTTGAGTGGATCCTCCAGTGGTGGTGGAGTCACAGAGCTGTGTCAGAAAGTAGAGGATCCATCCACACCGCTCATGTGACAGATTAAGATGACAATCCTGAAATTTGCTGCCTTTTCAGTGCCTGTCTCCCTGTGGAGATTGGACATGATAGAATCATTCTGCTCTGGATTTTTTATTTTATTATTATATATATGAATCCTGAGTGTTCTTTGTTTTTTTTTTTTTTTTTTTATAGAAGAGAAATACTATACATTTCAAATGTGTAGTATCTATGTACTAACCCTAATCCAATGTTAACTGAAATGAAATTGTAACATTTTACAATTAGGTTAAATTATGTAAGAATAGTGTATATATAATGAATTATATATAATGAATTAACAACAAACACTTTTTTTTTTTTTACAACATTTATTAATCTAGGTCATGTTAATTTATTATTATTTTTTATTATTAATTCAAGTTAATTAATAATATATTAACTAATGTTATTTTATACAACAAATGGTATTTGTAAAATTAACATGAAACCAAAATAAATGATAATATAGTGTAAAGAGTAATTGTATTGTATTGTTACATTGTATTGTATTTGCATTGCATTAAATTAAATTATTAAACTGTAACACTTAAATTGCACAATACAGTTCAATTATCTAACATTACTTAATGCATTATATTATGGGTTAACAACAATCATTTTACAACATTTATTAATTGAAGTTAATGTTAATTTATTATTATATTATGGTTTATTGTTAAATCATATTTAGTGATAATATATTATTTAATAATATTTGATACAATTTAAATGCATTAGTAAATTTAATTTAATTTAATTTAATTTAATCAGCATGGCTAAGCTGCCATTTAGTTGGCTGATCTGACCAGTGGCCAAAATCTTTCTAAAATCAGCAAACAAGACCAGGTTAATTAAACTGGGAGATCATGTAAGACCAGGTCAGTTTAAGGTTTAAACCAGTGGTGTTAAATGCTATTTGTGAAACAAATGTACTTCTAAACAGATCCTTACATGTGTTACATGATCTAGTCTGAATTTTCTGCTCACAGCAGCTGTGCTCTTTTCCAGGAACTTCCCTCCCCTCTGTTCTCCGCTCTCAGCAAGAATGCGATACTGACGAGCATCTACTCTTGAAATGTCGCTCTGAATCACTCAGATCTGAGAAACGCTTTTCCGTTTAGCTTTACAAGCTCTGAAAACAAATAGGAAAGTACATTCCATCCCCATCCGAAACACTTCTCCACCCCAAAGTTCATCTTATGGACGGATTGAGATAACCTCAAGGGGAACCTCAGGGCGCTGTGATGCCATTTGATGGAATGAATAAACGACTTCTTAGCACACACTGTGTTTGTCTTTAAGATGGAGAACAAATGTAGACAAGCAGAGATCATCCAGACGATAACTGACTCTGACACACTCAGCTGTAACACGGATTTGTTTGTCTTTTCAAAGAAGGCCTAGTTTTTTTTTTCTCACAGGGTTGCTACTCAGGATTTTCAAATTACTTGAGATGAAACTGTGGGAATTGTACCAATTTCCCCAATGCAGTTTTTATATCAAATTACTTCTAAACAATTTAAAAGGTTTAAAGCATTCATATTTTTTTTTTTTTTTTTTTTTTTTAATCACTCAATAGTTTATTAGTAGATGGGAATTTTCTTTAAGTGGCAACATTCACAGTCACTGATGACATGTAATTCAATGTTACTATATGACAGCCATACTTAACCCCCTTATTTTTGTAGCACTGTCACACCAAATATTAGTAAGAGTAAGAGAACATTAGTAAGAGTTATATATATATATATATATATATATATATATATATATATATATATATATATATATATATATATATATATATATATATATATATATATATAAATAACTCTTACTAATGTTCTCTTACTCTTACTAATATTTGGTGTGACAGTGCTACAAAAATAAGGGGGTTAAATATGTATATATATATATATATATATATATATATATATATATATCTATAGGCAAGACACCTGTAGATAGACAAAGCACTTTCAAGCACTGGTCAATTTTGAAATTTTGGGCTATTTTTGCTTCCAAAACATGACTTAATTATTTGTCTTATTTCAAATGAATGAATGAATAAATAAATAATTTCAAGAAAAGACAATGAAATAATTAAGAAAACATGGCTCTTTATCCAACATCATGTTCTGGAAATATTAGTGCATTGGCATATTTAAACGTAAATTGTCAGATTTTTTTTTTTTTTTTTTCATTAGAATACATGCCGACATTTGAATGGCCATGAATAGAAAAAAATGTTGTCTAGTTATGGCATCCAACATGGTCTAACTGAGTTATGCAAACCAGCCAAAACTCGACCTCTTGGTATTCCTCTACCTTCCTACAGTATTTGTGGAATATTAAAAGACAGACAGGCAGGCAGACAGACAACATTAACATTACCTCTTTAAAACACTGGAGTGTTGTGAGCTTGACAACATTTTTGTAGGTTTTTATTGATTGATTGATTGATTGATTGACTAATAGACTTAAATAAAGTGAGCTGAGTTTTTGTCAGCAGTTGTAAATTACATTCAAAATGTTTTCCATTGGGATAAATGGCCTGAGCTGTAGTCACTGGTCATGAGCAGTTTGTTCTTTCTATACTCAAAAACCTTTTGAAAAACAAGCATGCTTTCAGAGCCTGGTGATTCTTCAGTTGGAGCTACTACTTGAAATCTTGAAAATTTAACTTGCAGAAGTAAAAAGAAATCAACTATTTATTAAATAAAATCCTGAATATTTTTTTAAAAAATCAGAAAATATTTATTTACTTTTTAATCTTAATGTTAATAATCTTTATGCTAAACCATTCAGGCTGAATTGCAGAGCCTTTTAGTTGAATACTTGACAGGTCAGAGGCTCAGTACAAATGCTAAACTGAATGTTGAAGGAATATGAAAACACTCCTTGCCTGGCCAACACTATCTCACGACCAATTCGTACTTATTTTATGAGGTGGCTAATTCGTACGAATTTGTACGATTTGTCTAGACCCCAGTGACAGGTAGGTTTAGGGGCGGGGTTAGGTGTAGGTCATTCGTACAAATTCTACGAATGTGCAACTCGTAAAATACGTATGATTTGGCAAAAATCGTATGAATTTGTACGAGTGTGGTCGTACGAATTCGTACGAATTAGCCACCTCGTAAAATATGTACGAATTGCCATGAGATTGGGCTGGCCTGGCAGGCACTGTATTAACTGTGGGGCATTGACATTCGAGGGCTCTCACAGGAAGTGCTAATATTTGATTTTGTATATGAAACTCCAGAAACATGACTGGGAAAGCGAAGATGTTCCTACCAAATGGAGATCAGAAGAGGAGATGGCCAAAGAGGCGACAGAATTACGCAGCCTCTTCAGCTAGCTTCTTTTGGTAATTTTGTGTTATAAAGTAAAGGTTGAGTAATACTGGATTTTGCGATTACTATTACCTATAGTTGTGAAAAAGCCAATGTCTGGTGATTCAGGTGTCCAAAATGAAAAAAAAAAAAAAAAAAAAACTCACAGGTGCAGCTTATTGTGCAAAAAAATAAAAATAAAATAAATAACTAAATAAATAAATAAAGTGCATAACATCAGACTTTGAGAGTAAATACCCCCTAAATACACCAGGGGCAGACTTCTTGTTATTTATATTCACCAGATGGATTAAATAATAATAATAATAATAATAATCACCAGATGAAGTTGGAGATGCAATATATGTTGATGTTGGTTTGATGTGGTATGTTTCCATATACTCATATTTTCCTTTGATTGTGCTCACTTTAATTTAGGGCACTTGATGATCATCCCATCAAAGTAAATAACATGATATGCATTACAACTGAGGATAAAAATATGGCTGTATTGTCAATGATTAAACTTTTAGACACTAGAACACTACATTACTGCCAATGGAGGGGGAAAAAAAGGGTATCAACATAATTTGCTGCCAACATCCAACAGTTTAAAAAGCTAGTTTGTAAATACATACATACATACATACATACATACATACATAAATCCTATATGAATTTTATGTAACACATCTCTCAGTGTTCAATATATTTAATCACTTTTTTTTCTTCCCACCTAGGGGTGGATGACATACAGATGGAGGACATCAAGAAGTTGATAAATGTTCTTATCTATCTTTTAGACCATTCAATCACAAAAATAAATAAATAAATAAATAATGTTTTTTTTTTTGTTTTGTTTTTTACACATCTGAAAACTCTCATAGTTTAAAGTGTTTACTTGCTTGTATGCCATTTGCCGAAAAGTACAAACATTGTAAAGTAAATCTTTACAGAACCACAAGCACGCTCATTATGATCCATTATCAAAATAAGGTTTATTAGAAAGGCCATGCTGCTGTGTATGAATAGTATGCTGTCTGCTGTTCTTTAAAGTCAATTTAAACCATTTTATTGCTTGCAAGCACACGCTTTGGTAAACTAAAAACATTGAACCGTTCTGCTTGCATGAGTCCCTATAGCTTTTACAGATGCCCATACAGCTAATGAAACAATAGATGTTGGACACAGATTTAGGCCTTGATGCCTGAATTGCCAGAAACTGTTTTTAATGAAATCTATTCATGCATATATTGAAAACTGACAAGCTGAAGTAACCTCAATAGAGTACCTAGAATAATAGTGTAAAATACACAGAGATGTTGCGTTTGCGACAAATAAGCCTTTAATATTGGAGTGTGGCATTAGTTAGCCTACCAGCAGTCCAAGTGCTGGAAACTATTATAAGTTTTATCACTTTATCAATGTGGAAATAAATTGGTCTTGACTGGCCCCTTATTCATCTGAAAAAGGAAATACAATTCTGACAGGGTAATGTGTACCAGCCTCTAGCCCTTTCAGAGTAATCAAGTTGTAAAAAGGCCCACAAATTTTAAACAATATTATTATCCACAAGGGATTTCTTTAAGAAATGTGTATAGCAGTTTGAACGGTTGAGGAATCTATCACAACTAAAACAGAACCAAAAAGAAAGGCATGCATTTACCATGAAGTTTGTTGTCACTATTTAAACGTAAAGGGCCTAATTTTTCTGCTGAAAATGCAGGTTAAGCTGGTCATAACTGGTTTAAGTTGGTCTCTCAGCCTGGTCAAGATGACAAGTGCCCAAAAACCTCTCAAAACCAACAAACAACACTAAATGTACCAGCTAATACTGATTTTACAAGGGCTTCCAAAACATCCAAAATATTAGTTGGGGTAACATGCTTCCAAATGTGCAGAAAGCTATATTTCTGCAATTTTTAACGGTAAACCTAGGATAAAGCCAGCTAACATTCCTCTTCTTCAGATTGTTTATTAATTCTGGTAAATAATAATCTTATAATCCTTAAGAATGATACAAATAGCCATTCAAAAGTGCAGCATGGACATCAAAATTCCAATCTAGATTGTATATAATAGCTTTTGATAGGGTTGTCATCTCGCAACTGATTATGTCAGAATGTTATTACATTCTGATTCATAGTTTGTACCTCTGGAGAGTTTACGGATGCTACAGTAGGTGGTCAACAAAAATGCCTATTACCGCCGCATGTTCCGCTGCCACAGGGCCTCGGCATTAACTGCAAGTCAGTCGCGTGTTGAAGTTGTTCACGAAACTACCGCCAGGTGGCGCAAAGGGACAGTTTGCAAACTGACTGAAATTAATATTTTAATATCAATATTAATATTTACTGTCAATGGTCTACTCTTAAAATATCAACAAAACGCAGTACCAACAAAACATTTTGCTTATGTAAAATAAAGAAAACAAACAGGGTGCACCTTGCCATCTCGTCTGCGTGAACAGGGAAACGTTAAGCTCGGGCTGAAATGCAAAGTTCTAAAATCAGGGGCAGTTTAGCTTCGCCATTGTCATGATTTCAGTCTGTCCAGGGTTTTTGTGGACTCTTATTTTAAAGTTTTCTTGTTCACCATTGTTTCTGTGTTCCCTTGTTCCTTTGCCCATCTTGTTAGTTTCCATAGTAATTGATAGATCCTCCCTCCTCTTTATCTCATTATCCTGTCTATTTAAGTTCCATTCAGTTCCTGCCCAAACTGCCGAGTATTGTTTGTGTTTATTGCTGTGATAGCTACTTTACGGAGCTTGCGTTAGTCTAGTCTAGTCTAGTCTAGTCTAGTCTAGTCTAGTCTAGTCTAGTCTAGTCAAGTCAAAGTCATAGTTTTAACTGTTTTTGATTCTCGCCTGTGTGTTTTGAATATCCTGTGTGCCTAGCCCTGTTTTGGATACTGCTTGCCCCAGCCTGGACTATTGCTCGTGTTTTTGGATTACCACTTTTGTTAAACCCTCTGGATATTGTTAGCCATCAATTGACCACGCCTGTTTTGGATTATTCTCTTGCCTTGCCCTCTATATACCTGTTTGCTAGTGTTTAGACTCTGCCTGTGTTTTCAATCACATCTTTAATTAAAAGCCTGCATATGGATCCGCACGCTTCATCTGTTTACTCCGTTACAGCCATGTCTGAAACTGATGGTTTATATTCACAATAAGCTACAGAATACATGTAAGACTGGATCCATGAAAGGCTATAATGACAGAAAGATATCAATAATGTATCGAAAAATTTTTTTTCAAATTTTTTATGTAAGATTGAAAAATAAACGGTGCTATCATCGGTGCTGTAAAATAGTTTTGCTGTAGGCTATTCATCAAAAGCAACAACAAAAAGCATTGTGCTCACTGGCAGTCCAATTCATTATAAAAAAATAAATAATTAAGCCTATATAATATCAGCATTTGAACACTATAACAAAACACAAACGTTATCTGCATGGCACTATTTTTATTATTGCAAGGGGAGATGAATGAAGAACGCGTCTGTCTTGTGTGCGCAAACACACAATGTTTATCAAGTAAAGGCCTGTTCACACCGGGACGAATTTCGCGCGCGATATTCGCCGACGTTTAACGCCTCGTGACTAAACAAAGGGCGCCAATGGTGCGTGTGCACACCGACGCGAAAAACGCCACGCGTAAAAGCGTCATTTTTTAAAAAACGCCTCGGGTTCGATTTTTTTGGTTTGACGCACCGCGTCAAAAACTATACGACCAATGAGAATGGCGCTTTTGCACACGTGTCTGGAGCTTCTGAAGTTACAGTAAAACACAACTTGGGGGCGCTCAAACACAAAACTGTCTTGCTGAGCACACATACGTAACGGCGAAGAAGATATACGCCAAGTAGCGTCTACACTGCCGGGAAGAAATAAGACGAAGAAGATGCAAGGCAAGATGAATGTAGAGTTGCTGGTCTCGTTGGTGTCGGAACACAAAGAACTATATGACAAACGCGACAGCGATTACAAAAATCTTGATAAAAGAGAACTAGTATTTCTAGTATTTCTGTTTTACATTAAGCGCCATCTAATGTCAGGGAATGAATTTGCATGTTCACTCGGCTCATCGTCAGTGAAAATCGCTTGGGTGTGAACACAAAAAACGCGTTGAAAAACGCTGGCGAATAACGCGCGCCGATATTCGTCCCGGTGTGTACGGCCCTTTAATCCATCCAGGGGTAGAAACTAGTCAGTGATTTCAGCAACGCAGGTTCAGGATTGCGTTTTTATTTGTAAATAATAAAATAATATATAAAATGATTAATACCGTGTATTCTGCAGTTTGCTGGTTTATGTTACACAATTTTTTTTTCTTTTAGATCGAACATGTCCATTTTACACTGAGCAACCAGTAGTGTGAATGAATTCAGTCTAGCTGGAAGGGGTTTTGGTTTGGTGGTAGTCCACTTCATCGCGGGGGGTTGACATAAAGGTGTGAATCTCTTGCCCTTTCATATGGAGAGTCTCTGATGAGCGTTTCAAACTTGCTCAGCAGGTTTAGGCAAAGTGTCTGTTTTAGGACAAATGCCTTGTTTGGTTTGGCTTTTGCAATTTTTTTGCAACGGCATGCGTATTACATACAATATAATATGGTTTTGTTTTTTGTTTTTCAGGAGAGATGAGACGCCTCTGAGAGAGAGAGAGACAAAGAATGTCTGAAAGAGATGCACGTCTGCCAGAGAGACAAAAACATTTGTTCTTAATTTATAGGCTATGCTGTTTGTACTATTTTAATATTTTTTTTAATTGTACGTGGCAATGCTGCAGTCGTTTACAATACAAATGTAAAAAATAGTGCAGTAATAAGAAACTGTCCCAAGATATCATGTAGTCCTTATCATTTTTGGTTTCATTATTGGGCAATTCTAGCATTAAGGACGTGACATTTGTAGTCAAAACCTGAAATATAAATTCACACAGAATGTATTCATTACCAAGAACCATCTCTTTATGTTTTTCTAAATCCCAAGTAGAGTCCAGACATCGGAAAAGTATCCATCTATGAATGTGTTTTATAAACAAAAACAAAAAACAAACAAACAAACAAAAAACAAAAAACGGGTTTTTGGGAGACAATACATTTTGTAGGTTGTCTGTGATTTACAATGGGCAAACCAGAAGCAACAATATCTGTAGAATGGAAAAGGGTTGACCATTCACAAAACATAAAATATCAATTTTAATTCAATTTTCATTTTTGTGTTTCAGAGGAAAAAGCAATACTAAGGATGTGACATCTCTCCGTTACAGACCGTTCTGAAAGCAGAATTTATGCAAACGCATATAAATGCTTTAAAAACTTTAACAGAGATGTCTAGTAGACTATTGGACGCGCCTTTAGAGAGAAATGCAACCTTCATTCAAATTATATAATCAAGGAGTATTTGCTTTCGTTTTGAATGGGTTCCTTTAAAATTAAACATTTTTCTCATGAGGTACCCCAGTTTTTCATTATTTTTAAATCAAGTGATCATGCGGGCGCCTCCCTGTCATGCATGCACATTAATACTTTTCCGCACAAACACTTAAAGATGAATAGTAATAGAGCACATTTATTTTAGGTTAACGCAACAGTATGGGATCCACTTTAAAATAAATCTTCACAAGTCTACATCCGAGACAGATGCAGTTATAAATTGTTAATTTGGAGGCTATTACACAATTTAAAATGATCTGCTGCTCCTATTCATTGATCATTAGTGTTCTTGTTGCAGTCATAAACATGTTTTAATTACTCTTATATTCTTTTTTTAAATAAATCGCTTATGCATTAAATAACAAAGATACAAAGTAGGTTAAGTTAAATGCAATGATACAAAATAAAAACAATCAAGATTTGCAATGAAGAAAAATAGACAAACAAGAATATATGGCGTAACCCCTCAGCACATCTCTTGAGCATCGCACTCAGCAACCAAATCTTGCACTCTCAGGCTATGTCCACACGAAGCCAGAGCTTTCCCTATCCAATCTTTTTTTTTCCCCTCATCTCAAGAAATAGCTGCATCCACACGAAACCACAAAACCAACACAAAACTATGTAGTAAACATGCCAGACCAGCATGTGGCGCTATAATTCTGCCACAGAGATACACTAAAAAGGGAGAAGAAGACATGGACTATGCGCATAAACCTTGCGCATGGTATACAAACGAACATGGAACATTACATTTATTAATCTGTGTTAATGTTAGATAATAAAAAGACAATCATTCAGTGTTTGTTCATGTTTTTGTTGCTGTTATATGACGTAGCATTGTTTGACTAGGGGTGAAACGTGGGCTCATGACATCATCGTTTCAGAAAATACACGGATGCGCTGTCTACACGAAAATGCAAAGACGGCGTTTTCAGATTTATCCACTCTGGGACCCGGTTTCAAAAAATAGCGGTTTCACCTTCTGAAAATGCCGGATCCATGTGGACAAAACGCCCATCCGATAAAAAAAAATTGTGCATATTCACAGAAACGTGTCTCCGTGTGGACGGGGCCTCAGAGCAGATAGCGACACAAAGTTAGGCAAGGCACTGAACCCCCAACTGCTCCCCGGGTGCCGCAGCATAAATGGCTGCCCACTGCTCCAGGTGTGTGTTCACGGTGTGTGTGTGTGTATTTACTGCTGTGTGTGTGCACTTTGGATGGGTTAAATGCAGAGCAAGAATTCTGAGTATGGGTCACCATACTTGGCTGTATGTCACATTAGTTTTGACGATTTGCCCTTCAGTCCACCTGTGCATTTCTGACCCGTACTGGGCTGAATCTCCGCCATGTTCTTATTGAGAATGCAATTTCTAAAATGTTATTAGAATAAATTCATTTCTAAAATGTTATGATACAGAAAGCCTGAAACAGATCACAGCGGTATATAGACCTACACAGTAGGCTATCAGTCATCAGCATGATTAAAATGAGAGAAAAAAAATGAGAGAACAGAAGACGCTTTTTTAATCCATCCCTTCTTTTCAGTTTCAATGATTTAGCTAAATTGTGCCAAGTTTAATTTATCAGTTTCTTGTTTCTAAATAGTGGGAGCGATATTATACAGTGCCTCACATTGTACTAAAATAAAGGAAAGAATTCATAAAACACGTAACAATTTCTTAATTAGTGAACAGATATCTTTTCCTCATGTAGTTCTTTGTCAAAATAAAGGACAGGTAATGAAAATCAAAGTATGTGCATGACAAAAATGCATGCTGTTTTATCAAAGGAATTTTTATATATAAATTGAAAATGTATTTGTGACAAATATTAAGTAATGGAAGAATATTGACATTTAAATATAAGCAAAGGCTCATAGACTTGCCATTTATCCTGCTTAAATTTGTTCTAAATGAGAAATGCACATAACTTCATAAGTACTAAATTTGCATTGGTGAATGAAATATTTTATCTGGGCCTACAGGTTTTTTCTTTCATTTTCCGCCGACTGCTGCCGTCAAATGTAACATCAGCAAGGCAAAGCTGACGTCTATTTGCGAAGATGCACTTTTAAGCGAACACAAATGAAGATATTTTTGATGCATTCCGAGATCTCCGAGACAGCAAGGGTACTACCACGATCAAGGTCCAGAAACATAGTAAGGACATCAGTAAAATCGTCCATGTGACAACAGTAGTTCAACCATAATTTTACGAAGCTACGAGAATACTTTTTGAAAGAAAACAAAAATAATGACTTTGTTCAACAATTCTTCTCCTCCTTATTCAGTCTGCTGTGGCTTGCTTCTGTTTTGCAGAGTATCATGACACGTGCACCCATGATTGTAGCTGTACACTTGCTGTTTATGGGAGGGTCAAAGAGATCTCGGAATGCATCAAAAAAATCTGAAAGATGGTCTTATGGGTTTGGAACGACTTGAGGGTGAGTAATTAATGACAGAATTTTCATTTTTGGGTGAACTATCCCAAGTCTGACCTTGTGCAATGCATTTGTGAAATATCGGTTTCTTATATATATATTCTGTGTTCTGTGCATACATCTGCAATTAGCTATCAATTTGCTTAGTTTAGCTTTGCCTTTTGGTTGTAAAAAAAAAAAAAAAAAGGCTAAGCTAAAAGTTTTTTTTTTTTTTTTTTTTTTTTTTTAATTAGGTGTTTGTTGCATGTTAAAACACCAAGTCAAAAGATCTAAACAAGTCCACAGCATTAAAAGACACAGTTTAAGCCATTTGTTGGCACAATTAAGGAAGCAAAAGCCTGGCATAAGCTGAATTTTATTCAACACGCAGAATTTGTTAATGAAATAGACAAGTTAGATGTTACTTTTTAATGCATTAAGCCATTAATGAATAAAAGGTCAAGGATATGGCTCCTTTTAAAATGGAAGGGGGTTCAATTCTGCATGGGTGTCACCTGTGATATATCAGCATCACCTAAGGTTCATTTGTGCAATGCTGCACTGAGATAATAAAGCTCATTTTGTGTGTAGTGCAGGAATATATTACCAACATCGTTTGCTGCTAATGGACTCTCAGCAGAGCCACTCGCTGGTTTAGGTAAATGGATGGTGTGTGTCATTATTTGTGCTTTGGGAGGAGTAGAGAGGATCAGGGGGTGATGTTCCCTCCTCTGCACCCCCTGTTTTAATCATTAACGTCGTAATTTTGCAGATGGGAATGTAATGGGTTGGAGGTAGTGGGATGGTGGAACACATACCCATTAATGCCCTTTTTGAACAAGTGGTCGGCTTAGCAGGCTATTTAAAGTGCTTCATACCATCACTGCGAGAATAAAGAAGGTCTTAGGTTAGAGATATGCTACCATTTCACAATGGGAAAACTGTCTGGAAAGAACCGTTTGCTGAACGATCCTTAGTTTCTTTTTCTTTTCCTTTAAGTTGTTCTTTTCCATATATTTAAAAGGGACACTATGAATGACTCGTTCATTAACATGGATGTTTAGAGGACAGTTGAAGACAGTTTCTGTCTCTACTGCAAAGGTAGTGTTACAATAACGTTGATTATGGTAAAAAAAAAAAAAAACCTTTAATTGATGATTTTGTCTTGAATGTTTTTACAGGTTTTTTTAAGAAAACAAAATGGCATTTAATTTTAGTCTACAAAAATAACATAATTTTACTGCAAAATTAAACCAAATATGCATTTTTAATGAATGAATGAATGAATGAATGAATGAATAGAAAACCCATTCAAAAGTCTGTGGTCAGTTATATATTTATTTTGCAAGAATTCATTAACTTGATCAAAAGTGTCAGTAAAGACATTTATAATGTTACAAAATACTTCTAAAATATATATATATATATATATATATATATATATATATATATATATATATATATATATATATATATATATATATATATATATATATAAAAACACTCAAAAAAAAATAATAACCCACAAGAAAAAAAAAAAAAAAAAAAAACATTTTTAGTGAATTGTTGACCTTCTGGAAAGTATGTTCATTTACTGTACACATACTCAATACTTGGTAGCAGCTCCTTTTGCTTTAATTACTGTCTCAATTCGGCGTGGCATGGAGGTGATCAATTCGTGGCACTGCTGAGGTGATATGGAAGCCCAGGTTTCTTTGACAGTGGCCTTCAGCTCATCTGAATTTTTCTCTTGTTTCTCATTTTCCTCTTGACAATACCCCATAGATTCTCTCTGGGGTTCAGGTCTGGTGAGTTTGCTGGCCAGTCAAGCACACCAACAACGTGGTCATTTAACCAACTTTTGGCAGTGTGGGCAGGTGCCAAATCCTGCTGGAAAATGAAATCAGCATCTTCAAAAAGCTGGTCAGCAGAAGGAAGCATGAAGTGGTGCAAAATTTCTTTGTTAACAAGTGCAGTGACTTTGTTTAAAAAAAAAAACACAAATGGACCAACACCAGCAGATGAAATTGCACCCCAAATCATCACAGACTGCGGACACTTAACACTGGACTTCAAGCAACTTGGGCTATGAGCTTCTCCACACTTCCTCCAGACTATAGGACATTGGTTTCCAAATGAAATACAAAACTTGCTCTCATCTGAAAAGAGGACTTTGGACCACTGGGCAACAGTCCAGTTCTTCTTCTCCCTAGCCCAGGTAAGACGCCTCTGTCGTTGTCCATGGTTCAACAGTGGCTTAACAAGAGGAATACGACAACTGTAGCCAAATTCCTTGACACATCTGTCTGTGGTGGCTCTTGATGCCTTGACACCAGCCTCACTCCCTTCCTTGTGAAGTTCACTCAAATTCTTGAATCGATTTTGCTTGACAATCCTCATGAGGCTGCGGTTATCTCGGTTGGTTGTGCATCTTTTTTCTTCCACACTTTTTCCTTCCACTCAACTTTCTGTTAACATGCTTGGATACAGCACTCTGTGAACAGCCAGCTTCTTTGGCAATGAATGTTTGTGGCTTACCCCTCCTGTGAAGGGTGTCAATGATTGTCTTCTGGACAACTGTCAGATCAGCAGACTGCCCCATGATTGTGAAGCCTAGTGAACCAAACTGAGAGACCAATTTGAAGGCTCAGGAAACCTTTGCAGGTGTTTTGAGTTGATTAGCTGACTGGCATGTCAACATATTCTAATTTGTTGAGATAGTGAATTTGTGGGTTTTTGTTAAATGTGAGCCAAAATCATCACAATTAAAAGAACCAAATACTTAAACTACTTCAGTCTGTGTGCACCGAATTTATTTAATACACAAGTTTCACAATTTGAGTTGAATTATTGAAATAAATGAACTTTTCCATGACATTCTAATTTATTGAGATGCACCTGTATATTATATATAATAAAAACATATAATTATAATGTTACAAAATACTTATTATATATGGCAATAGTCATTTTAAATTCATCACAATATTACTGCTTTACTGTATTTTCACATTTATAAGCATAATACTTTAAAAAACACCATAAAACAGTCTTACTGACCTCAAACTTTTGAACTGACTTTGTGTATTATATTATATATTCATTTATATTACATAATCACTCCCATGTATTTTTTATGTTTTTGTTTGTTTTTTTGCTTACTTCAGGAACATGTGAGGTGGAGCTTCTCCCTTTTATCTTTTCCCCTTGTCATTTATTAGTAAGAACCTTGTGCACTTAAATGTCTCATTCATTACAGTTTAGAGGACACTTTGTGACGCTTTCCCACATAAACATCTCTGTGCTAAAAGAGAATGTTGTTACTGGAAGTGCCATTTCATATGATTGCACGTAATATAACATTACACTCCCATTATATTTTGCACGCAAATGCACTGGATAACTATCAAGCTTACTCTTTCTCTCTCCCTTTGTAAGTATTCCAAACAATAAAAGTTCCAATTTGCAGGCGTCTTGATGTTCATAAACTACACTATCCTGAGAAACGTGGTTTGGTTTGTTGATATCTGTAATCTTAGACTGCTTTAAAAAGAATATTTCTGAATCCAATTAAAAGCACATTATGCTAATAGAGGTATGGTTTAAAGTAGACCAGGTTCTACTGCCACACATCAGAGAGAACTGGGGAGAAAAGCATTTGTGATGAAGACAAACATGTTCCTGGCATTTATTCCCTGTAGCAGCTGAAAAAAAAAAAAAAAAAAAAAAATTAGCATGTCATTTTTTTTTCTTCAGTTTTCACTTTTTCTCCTCCTTAAGCACACACTTGATTGGAGTAGGAGTACATGAACTCTAGCAGAGTGATTTGCCTTTCACTCAAGATTATGAAATGAATTTATAATGGTAGTTGAAAATACGTTTCAGGAACCACCTCCAGACCAGAAGTAAATGATCTGAAGAAGTTCCTTGCCATCAGTCAGTCACTGATTCAAGACAATAAAAGGTCAAAACAAGGTTAAGAGAGGACATTTGTTTTAACTGTTAGAGATAGATATTTAACAGATTGGTGACACTTTATAATAAGGTCCAATTACTTACCATTATTTAATGCATTAATCAACATTAACTAACAATAAACATTACATTTGTTACAGTATTTATTGAACTTTTTTAACATATTGACAGATACAACGATCACTATATGCTTTGGAAGTATTTTTCATGTTAATTAATGTAGTTAATGTTAATGTCAATGTTAATGTTAACAAACAAAACCTATTGAATCATGACCAAAATGTCAATGTTTGTTGAAAGATTAGTTCACCTAAAAATTATAATTCTGTCAGTAAGTACCCTTGTGGATTTAAAAAGAAAGAACTCTTATAACAACTGTCACTTGTTTAACTTTAGTTAATCTGCTAACAATATCAAATAGTGTATATACATTAATAAAGTGAATTATACATACATCCCTATATATATATAGGGATGTCCACAATCCTGAATATATAAATTTAAGTAAAAAAGCAAAATGCAAATGCAAATGCAAAAAAAAAAAAAAAAAACTTCCACCTTTCTTTACTCTTCTGGTCTGTCTCCCTCATTCGTTTTAGTCTGTATCTGTGACAATCTCTCGCTGTCATTCTCTCGCAGTTGTGTGACATCTCCCTGCCCATGGCTGCCTGCAGGGCATTTTAAATGTCACTTTGATCTCTGCATTGAGTACCTCAGGCACTAATGGGAGGAAAAAGGTGAAGAAAAAAATAATTACACTTATGGATGTGCTCAAAGTCTCACACACACTGTAAATGTGCCTCTTCAGCAGCATATGCTGGGGAAGAGCTCCACAACACTGTTAAATCCTGTTTTCATTGTGTGAGGAAGTGCACTGCTCTCCTACATAAAGCCTTAGCGGTTGCCTTTCTTCAGTTATTGTATTTTTTTATTTTTTCATACTCCCCAAAAAGGTCTTTAGCATCAAATAATGTGACATTAAATATTTAAAATTTTAGCTCATATATTCAAAGAAAGTGTTTTATTTACATTTGAAATATATTTATGTGGTTTAGCTGTTTCAGATTCATCAGTGCAAAATAGTTTACAAAACAAAAATTTAATCAAAATGCAATGACTTTCTCCTCCTCTGAAATTACTTTTCAGTTCATGAGTAGAAAAAAAAAACAATCCATAATAATAGTAATAATAATAATAATAATAATAATAATAATAATAATAATAATAATATAGCTGCACTCAGGCATTTTGTACTCATTTAAAAGTTGTACACATGTAAACATGTATGACTTTCTTCTCTGTTGAGCAATGTCTCAATGTTATTATTATTATTATTATTATTATTATTATTATTATTATTATTATTATTATTATTATTTTATCCACACAGTGGAAGTCAAAGGTCACCAAAGCTGTTTGGTTTACAAATATATTTTGTGTTATGAAGAAGAAAGGCAGGCATGCAGGTTTGGAATAGTCTCAGCTTCAGTCATCACTGATGGCTGATTGTCTGATGCATATGGCACACTTAACTGGAAACACTTCAGCAGATTCCAAGTCGTCTTCAAAAGTCGGAAATTGCCACACTCCTGAACATGATGCGGCACAATGAGAAACTTGATTGGTTGCTTTACCTGTCAATCATATGGTCACTTGGGTGGTCCTTGGCCATTCAAAGCATCCATGACTCCCAGACTTTCTGCCATCAGTCTGAAGTTCTGGCTACGTGAGATTAGGTTTAGCATGACGCGTGTTGGTAAATGATGAAATTTTGTTTCTATTTTTGCCTTATATCAAATAAAACAGGAATCTCCAACCGTTCTCCTGGAGAGCCACCATCCTGCAGACTTCAGTTCCAACACTGCTCCAACACACCTGTCTGTAATTATCTAGATTAGCTAGTTCAGGTGTGCTTGATTGAGGTTGGAGCTGAAATCTGCAGGACGGTAGCTCTCCAGGAGTGAGGACTCCTGAAATGAAGCAACTTCCACATTGAGTTCAAACCTCTCACACTCAGACCTTCTGCATGTGTTAGTTTAAAAATGTGTAAAGGTCCCTTGTGAAATAAGCTTCACCTGTTTTCCAGCAGGAGGCAAGAAAAAATAAATAAATGAGGGATTACTCAATCAGGGTGTGACTTGACTAAAACGCAAGGAAGCCTGGGGCCTCAATGAAGTGGACAAGGCAATCTGAAAATTGATTCTGCCAGTCGAGCACTGCAGAGCGTGTCTCCTCCGCTGTAATACCTCACATGCATTCATTCAATACATCAGTTGCTTCTCTGCATGAAGTATGGACTGGAGTTCTCACCACAGGCCATGGAGATCTCCTGCATTGGGATGCCGCAAGGGCTCAGGCAGTGTAATACACTTACAGTGAAATATCATCTGTGATTTGCCTTGGGAGACACTCGAGAATTGTGTACGCAGACGGTGTGTAATTTCGTGCTTATATGTTTCCGAAGCACAAGGAGACTGAGAATACGGTCTGAACCTGGCTTATACCACTGATTCATTTAACACTTGAGAGCCTCTGGGTTTCTGCACAGATGGCTGCACATTTCTGGTTTGTTTCACTTCAAGCAGCTCTCCATGTGGCTCTTTAAAAGGACTTTGTGAAAGAATGTATGGTTTGACTGGAGGACAGTGTCAAACTCATTTATTTTCCATAAATAGGTGCCGGACACGCACACACACAGGTTTATATCTGCCCCACCTGGTGCAGCCGACTCTGTCGCAGCTGAACTTTAAGCGCATTTTTCATTAGTCTCCTTCTGCTGGCCAGCAAATGTGTGCTGAAAGGATAAATTCAGAATCTTTCAAAACGTGAAAACTAAAGCATGTCAGGGGAGAATTCCAGCCATACATCAAAGAGATTTATCCATCAGTAATGTGTATGGTTCTTCTTGTGTAGTGCAGGGACAGGCCTCTAATACCAAGCCACCATCATAATGGAACTAAAATTGACTGCAAATATAGTCTATAGATGACTGATATATAATGCATTTATAATGTATTTATGTATTGATTCTATTATTTATTTGTTTGGGTAATCGTTTACTTATCCAAAGCGTTATAATAAAAATGCATTTAGTCTACGTACTGAAAAAATGGCTCAATACTTATTTACATAGTTTAGTTTAACAGAGGTTAGAAGACTCTGCGGGGCTAATTTCTCTGCATTGGTTATGTCATGTATTGATAAATAGAACGAGCTTTGCAAAGTGAATTTTCTCTCATATTACAATTTATTTGGCCCCTCAGTAGAACATAAAGGGAGTCACATACCAAAGGAGATACACACGACACACTGCATGTTCATATAGTATTCTGTTTATATTGGATGCAACAAAGATTAATTACGGTATTCAGCATGATACCTTATTAATACAGTGGATCACTATTGATTTGTATTGTCACACATAGCTATTGAATGTACATAAATGAGTTGGGGCTATTTACTTACTATTTGTTTTGTTTTTTATTGTCTTTTTTTTTTAAATATACTTTATATATAATATATATATAAATTATATTTTTATATTTTTATCCTTACTTAAAAAAAAAAAAAAAAAAGGATGTTGATGTTGGTCAAAATGTCCTTTTTGTCACGCACCGCTACTATGAGGGAGCGCGGAGCAAGGAACGAGGAGACAGATAATACTTCACACAAAGATACATTAATTACCATTCAATGTAACAAGGGAACCAGAAACACACACGTAGCAAGGAAGATGGCATTCAATACCGGTAACAGAACAGGGAACACTTTAAATACACATGACAAGATAAGGGGATGAGGGGAAACACCTGGGAGCAATAAACATAATTGCACGTGAGGGAAAACAGGGTCGTGGAAAGCACATGGGGGAGGAAAACACAAGACACAGAAACACAGGGCTGGTATTACTCCTCTCTCCCGGAAGGTGCATCCACGTTAAGCTTACATGGACAGACCGATGGCCTCTGGGGCGGTACCCATTCCAGGACCCATGGCGGATCAGGCAGACTAGGGAGCCATGGCGAAACAGGCAGCTCGGGGAGCCATGGTGGAGTAGACAGTTCAGGAGGCCAGTTGTGGAACAGGGAGCTCGGGAAGCTATGGCTGAGCAGACAGTTCAGAAGGCCATGGCGGAAGAAGGAGCTTGGGTGAGCTCGGGGAGCCTGGCCTCGGCACTTGGCCCAGCCTCCACAGACGAAGCCCCCCCCCCCCCCCCCCTGTGTGCTGAATTCGTGGACTGGAACCCACACTGGAGTGGGCTTTGGGGGTGAAGCCGTCATTGGATTGAGCTCTGGGGCTGGAGCTGACACTGGAACGAGTTCAAAATGAAGACTTGGAAGACTTTCAAAATGAAAACAAACTGGGCAGACGGGGCTCCGCTTAGTTTTCTGTCTTGGTCTGGTATTCTGTCACGCACTGCTACTGTGAGGGAGCGCGGAGCATGGAACGAGGCAACGTGGAGAAGACTTTACACAAAGATACTTTAATTACCATTCAATGGAACAAGTAAACCAGGAACACACACGTAGCAAGGAAGATGGCATTCAATACCGGATGCAGAACTAAGAACAGGGAACACTGTAAATACACATGACAAGACGATGGAAACACCTGTGAGTAATAAACATAATTGCACATGATGGAAAACAGCATCGTGGAAAGCACCTGGAGGAAAACATAAGAGTTGCAAAGCAACTTTACAGAAAATTAAGTTTATACAATATATTTAGTAGTAGCTTATCAGTGGTGACTGTCAGTTAATGTACATATGGCAGAAATGTACGGAATAATTAAAGACATAATCAAACAGACGGTGAACACTAAAAACAGCAATTGTATATGTTGCAAACTTGTTATATGTTATCAAACTTATAGCAAAATTTGGTAGTTCTGTTTGTTGTTTCAGGTCCTCTGAGGGGTTGGCATCATCTCTTCCCAGGTGTTCTGGATCCAGAATGAAGCTTGCGTAAATCTTGTGTCAATCCCGTGGTCAAAACAGAGAAACGAATAGAGACATAATTAGCGTAGCTGCTGTTCCAAACAAGAAAAAATTATTTGTTTAACCCAAGATAAAGAATAATAATGTGCATTTAAAAAGATATAACTGCAGTACAAGATTATGAGATGCATTATTTGAATGCTTGGCCAAAGAGATGTGTCTTTAATCTAGATTTAAACAGAGAGAGTGTGTCTGAACTCCGAATGTTATCAAGAAGGCTATTCCAGGGTTTGTGAGCCAAATGTGAAAAAGCTCTACCTCTTTTAGTGGACTTTGCTATCCAAGGTACTACCACAAGTCCAGAGTTTTGCGGCCTTAGGGAGCATGATGGATTTTAGCGTGGTAGAAAACTAGTTAGGTATGCAGGAGCTAACCCATTAAGGGCCTTATAGGCAAGTTATAATATTTTGTAAATGATACGGATCTTAATAGGTAGCCAGTGAAAAGATTGAGAAATTGGGGAAATATGATAATACTTTCTTGACCTGGTAAGGACTCTAGCCACTGCATTTTGGACTATCTGTAGCTTGTTTATTGAAGATGCAGGACAACCACCTAGCAGTGCAAAAGTGAAAAAGTGATGTGACATACAGCCAAGTATGGTGACCCATACTCAGAATTCGTGCTCTGCATTTAACCCATCCAAAGTGCACAGACACAGAAGTGAACACACACACACACACACAGTGAACAGCCATTTATGCTGCAGCACCCAGGGAGCAGTTGGGGGTTCGGTGCCTTGCTCAAGAGCACCTCAGTTGTGGTATTGCCGGCCCGAGACTCAAACCCACAACCTTAGGGTTAGGAGTCAAACTCTCTAACCACTAGCCCACTACTTCCCCAGTCCAGTCTAGAGGTCATGAATGCATGTACTAACTTTTCTGCATCAGAAACAGGTAAAATGTTTCATAGCTTGGCAATGTTTCTAAGATGGAAGAATGCTGTTTTTGTAACATGGAAAATATGATTTTCAAAAGACAAGTTGCTGTTTAATATAACACCCAGATTTTTGACTGTAGAGGAAGTAACAGTACATCTGTCTAGTTGCAAATTGTAATTCAAGAGATTATGTGTACTGTTTTTTGGTCCAATAAGTAATATCTCTGTCTAATCCTAATTTAATAGGAGCAAATGATTGTAATGACTGTATGTAAGCAGACTCGTCACCACTCTGAATGAGGCCGATGAGTGTGGTGTCGTCTGCAAACTTCAAGACCTTGACAGAGGGGTCTTTAGATGTGCAGTCATCGGTGTACAGGGAGAAGAGTAGTGAAGAGAGGACACAACCATGGGGGGCGCCAGTGCTGATCATGCGGGTGCTGGATGAGAATTTTCCCAGCCTCACTAGCTGCTGCCTGTCTGTCAGGAAGCTGGTGATCGGACAGACAGAGGTGGGCACAGAGAGCTGAGCTAAATAGGGCAGATAAGTCAAAGTCATTCAGATAAGTCCTTCAGATAAGTCAAAATGAGTCTTTCAAATGATTTCATGGCCACAGATGTTAGAGCCACAGGTCTGTAGTCAGTAATTTTGGGTTTCTTTGGGACGGGGATGATGGTGGAGCGTTTGAAGCATGAAGGAACTTCGCACAGCTCCGGTGATCTGTTGAAGATCTGTCTGAAGATGGGGGCCAGCTAGTCAACACAGGTTTTCGGACAGGCTGGTGTCACACCATCTGGGCCTGGTGCCTTTCTTCTCTTGTTCTTTCTGAAGACTTGACGCTTCATTTTCACTGATCTGGAGTGCTGGAGGGGGGAGAGGGGGGTTGCAGGAGGTGTGAATGGTGCTTTTTCAAACCTGCGATAAAACTTGCTCAGATCGTCTGCCAGTTGTTGATTCTCCACAGTGCTGGGGGATGGGGTCTTGTAATTGGTGATGTCTTTCATACCTTTCCACACTGAAGCAGGATCACTGGAAAAGAATTGGTTCTTTAGCTTTCCAGTATAATTCCTCTTTGCCACTCTGGTCTCCTTTTCCAGTGTGTATTTGGCCTGTTTATACAAGAATCTGTCCCCATTCCTGCGAGAAAAATCTTCATGTTGCTTCATTGTCATTGTTGTAGGTTAAATGAGTCCTGGGTAAGAATGCACATCTTCACGGAAACTGATATACGATGTTACAGTCTCTGTGAGCTCATCCAGATCGGAGGCAGCAGCTTAAAAAAAACACATTTCAATCAGTAAGGTCAAAACAAGCTTGTAAATCCTGCTCTGCTTCATTAGTCCATCTTTTTAAAATCCTTAATACAGGTTTAGCTGATTAAAATTTCTGCCTGTAGGTCAGTATAAGATGAATTAAACAGTGATCAGAGAGCCCCAAAGCTGCCTGTGGGATGCAGCGATATACATCCTTTATTGTAGTGTAACAGTGATCCAATATATTACCATCTCTGGTGGGACATGTAGCATGCTGTCTGTATTTTGGCAGTTCACAGGAAAGATTTGCCTTATTAAAGTCCCCAAGAATGAATATAACAGAGTGTCTGGGTGTAGTTGCTCTGTGTCTGTGATCTGATCAGCGAGTTTCTGTAAAGCTGAGCTCAAATGCTCTTGCGGAGAAATGTAAATGCTCACGAGAATGAACGAGTAAAACTCCCGTGGCGAATAGAACAGCTTGCACTTAATGAAGAGCGCTTCTAGATAGGGAAAACATATCTTCTTTAACACTGTTTTATCTGTACACCACCTTTCGCTGATGTGAAAACATGTCCCGCCACCTCACAATTTCCCCGTTGATTCTGTGTCGCGATCCGCTCTAAACAGCTGAAAGCCGGGCAGATGTAGCATGCTGTCATTCAGATATAGGATGTAGGAATGGCATCATTTAGCCAGGTTTCTGTAAAACACAGACTGCAGAGTTTGAAAAATCCTTGTTTGTCCTGGAGAGCAGGTGTTCGTCCATTTATTTTGGGAGAAAATGGAGATTCGCAAGGTGGATGCTAGGCAACGGTGTTCGAAATCAGCGCTGCCTGAGCACACTGGCTCTCTTACCCCGTCTGCGCGTCCTGAAGCATTTGATCAGTGCCGCTGCTCCACCAACTACAACATTCAGCAAAACCTCTGAATAATCGAAATCCGGTAGAAGATTTTGTGGTGTGTTCTGCTGAATGTTTAGCAGTTCATCCCTGGTAAAACTGATCGTGTTTGAGAAAAACGAACAAAAACAGCACGAACACTGGAGAGCCAAGCACTGAGTTGGCTGTGTGCGGCGTCAACTTAAATGTTTTTTTTTTTTAGTTTTTTTTTTATATGAGAGACAGTTGCAACAGATGAGAAAAAAAAAATAAAAAAATAAAATACTACAGCGGAAAGCACTCAAATGAAAACCCTAACATTCACATGTCCCTGAGGGCGCCTTTGCAATAAAAGGAGAGGGCTGATTTTCATTCAGATAGAAAGCTAGTGGGATGCGGGCTGATCTTCAGATGGTGGCCAGGATTGTGAGCCATTTCCTCCTTTACTTTGAAACAACACCATGCATTGCATTATTGTGTTATTCTCTTGTTTGTCAGCTGATTTGTTTCGAAATGAAAGATTGAAAGGGGATTTTCAGATATAGCTTACACACACCTTACAGCAAAACTACTTCCAACATTCCCCTTGAATGTATGTGCTGAGAATTTCACATCCAGACCTGTTGAATCTGGAATAGGGTTTTTGCCAATTCCCTTACATTTCCCAAATATGGCACTTGGGTTTGCAAAGGATCATTTCTTAATGGGACATTGCTGCAATGGCTGGTCAAAGCTGTGAGATGTGATGCAAACTTCTTGACCCAAATTTCAAATTCAATGTATAAACAAAAATATTTGCACTTTAATAATTATCCATGTGAAAGTGATTTATGGATTTGTTCTGCCTAAATCCAGATTTGCTTTCACTAGAGGTGTAAAGTGCACCAGTGATTCTCCAGCAGGAAAAGACCAAGGATGAAAGGCAAGGCACTGCTGAGTTTTAATCTGTTTCACAAGAGTCAAGGCAGATATTCACACCCACAGTTTCCCCAAACAGCCATTGCAGCAAATGCATTTCAATGCCGTTGCAGTCACACTTAGTTTTTGCAGGAAAAAAGTGACCTTTACTTATTCATCTTCAATAAGTGTTAGCAATTTAAGGCACCATAAGCAACAACAAATGTTGGCTGAGCAGAATTTAATTTTATGCAAATTACTGTAGATGACTACCAATGGGAGTGTAGACAGTGGAACTTGCTGCTAATACAGTTGGATACTCTTCTCTTAGAAACTGATAACAGTGTTACAGTAAGAAATTCTTGGGCCAGCAACACCTTTATCATGGACTCTCCGGTTAAAATCACAGTTGTTTTCCAGGACCCTCCTCAAGCCCGGCACAAAAGGTCCAGTTGCTCCCCCTTATCGGTGGCCCTGACTAACAGTACACTCACTCTCAGTGTGAACGCATATAAATGTACTATCAAATCTGTTCATTTATTATTATAGCAAGTATGGGTTCACATGTGACCTGAATTAAATCACTGTGAAAAAGAGTTTCCAATCCTGAAACTTAACCATTATAACAACCAACCACTGCATTCACCTTTAACATTGCAAAACCTGTACTAGGGTTGTTCAGTCCTGCTACTGGAGGGCCATGTTCCTGCAGAGTTTAGCTCCGACTGACTTGACTAGAAGTTTCTAGTACTCCTGAAGACTTTGATTAGCTGGTTTAGACATGTTTAAATAGGGTTGTAGCTAAATTATGCAGGATCTTGACTAATGGTGTCCAATCCTGCTTCTGGAGGGTCAAAGTCCAGCAGAGTTTAGCTCCAATCTGCCCCAAAACTGTTGCCAGAAAGTTTCTAGCGGCTGTGTCCGAAGGCTTAGGCATAGGTTTCAGACATGCCTCAACCCTTAACTGTCACCCTCCCGCCAAGTTTACTTCAATATATTACAATTAAATCCTAATCTAATCAAGACAAACTATATATCGTTGGAAACTCCAAAATAGACTTCCAACTGCTCTGACTTTGCTGGTTGGTCTTGGCATTAGCATGGAAATCTTACTTTAAATCTTTTAGTGGTCTCCTCCCCCTTAGGTCATATTACAAAATGTTTTCGGTCTTTTAGAATCAAAACTTTTTATAATCTTGAAATACATTAAAATACATATCGTTGGAATGGTCTGAATTTTAAGATGACATATTTGGTGGTTATTTTGTGATAGAAGTAATATTGAGAGAGAAATTTAGACATTTGTGACAGAAAAATGCAGCCAAAAATATTCAGTGGAGTTTGGGTGTCACCCAGTGGCTCTTTGTGGTATAAAGCCTAAACAAAATTGAACAGGAACATCAATTATTTAATTATTTATTTTATAAACTTTTATAAAAATTTTATAAACATATGAATTTACGTTTATAGCAAGTTTGGATTAAAAACTATTTTCAAAATATTTAATAATATATATATATATATATATATATATATATAATATATATATATATATAATATACATATATATACATATATATATATATATATATATATATACATATATAATAGTATAGTACATTTTCTTTGCAGTAAATTTAAACTTCTACATGTTCTGTATTCAAAAGCGTTCATGAATTATAACAATTTAAGTTTGAGTTTTGGGCAGGTAAGGGGTTAATGCACTGCAGCATTTTTCAGCTTTCAGATGCAGCCAGTGATTCTGAAGACCTTAGCTGGCTGTTTTAGGTTAGTTTGAGTAGGGTTGAAACTAAACTCTGCAGGAAAGTGGCCCTCCAGGAGCAGGATTTGACACCCCTGACCTTGACCCTCCAGGAAAGGGGTGTCTAATCCTGGTTCTGGAGGGCCAACATCCTGTAGATTTTAATTTTAACCAGCTCCAACACACTTGCCTAGAAGTTTCCAGTGACCTTGATTTGCTGGTTCAGATGTATTTCATTAGGGTTAGAGCTAAACTCTACAGGGCAGTGGCCCTCCAGGAACAAGTTTGGACACCCCTGCTCCAGGAGAAGAATTTGACACCCCATTTGGAGGTCAGAAGTCGGGGATTATTTATCCCGCAGGGTTTATATTGTAGTTTGAGGTCTATTTATTCTCACAGGGCAGCTCATACTGTGATGATCAATTCGATGTTGCATAAAGGTCATTTGATATTTTTTAAACAAACTGAAGACTCTGATTAATAATGCATTCATGCATTGATTCCCTCTGACCTTTGTATTGCAGACCAGGTCAATTATCTTATGGAGATGGAAAGCATTCCGAACGTTCTATTAATGTCCTAATGGTTGCATTTATCATGGTTATCGGAGTGGTGAGAATTAAACAGTGGTGTGAGGCAAGTCATGCTTATATTTTTCTCTATGTTGACAGCTAGCTGTTTACGTTGCCAGCGATGCCATGTAAGGAAGTGCTGAAGGGAGGGATAATTAAAACAACGATTCATAATCACCACCACTTTGCCTTTTTGTTTCCTGACAATGACAAGACAGGAAGAGCTGTCGAGAAAGCCATCGGCTGGAACTGCAGTGGATCTTTTACAGCAGTGAAACAAGACGTTGGGAGGCCAATTTTAAGTTCACAAAAACAACTAGGGTGCACTGTGTGAGTGTGTTGTATATTTTCCCTCCTTCCCTTTGTATGTTGAGTGTCTGGTTTTGTTGATGACGATGATGAACTTCTGTTTTTCCTTTATAATGTCCTTCATTCCTTTCAATATACCATCATTCCAGCATCTCTCCATGAATCCTATATAATTTAGTTTCTTCATTTCAATGTCATTCCTTACATCATTCTTCCCTTTTCAGTGTCATTCCTTCCTTTCAATGTCCTTTCTTTCTTTCTCTATTCTATCATAAAGTCATTCTTCCCAGCATTCTTCCTTATATCCTTCTTACATTTCAATGTCTTTTTCCATTCTTTCTTTCAATGTCCTTTCTTCTTTCCTTAATTTTCCTTCCTTTCATCAACCTCCTTATATCTTTTCTTTATAATGCCCTTTCTTCTGTCCCTAATTTCAAAGTCCTTCCTTAAATCCCTCCTTCCAATGTCCTTGCTTCTCTTACTACTTCCTTCTTTTCAGTGTCTTTACTTAGTGTCATTTCTTCCCTCTATCCTTAAATGCCCATCCCTGCTTCTTTGTTGTACATCCCCCTTTCAGTATCCTTCCTTCCTTCCCTATACCCCCCCCCCTTTTATTTTTTTTTTTCTGTGTCTTTCTTCCTTTCCCTTTCTGAACAGTTTCTTTTCTATTGTTATTATTTCACTCTAATTTGATCCGTTTGTCTCTCTGCAGTCGTCAGAATGATGGCAATAATATGATTTCATTCTTTCATAATGGAGATTTTGTAGTACCTTGGAGAGAGCTCAAAACTGTACAGCTTCAGTGCAGTTTAAACGGAGCTTTTGAAAATAACTGGCATAATAAGGGTGATAAAAAATAAATTTTAAGTGCCACTTGTCTTTACATCATATAAAAATGTCACCGAGATGAAACATTTAGTTTCACACATTTCCATCATCTGGACTAGAAAGATTGCTTCCATAATGGGTGTGCTTGACCTCAGAGCAGAGAGAGTATTGTCTTTCAGTAAATTATATCAAAAGATACTGTCACAGACCATATGTAAACCCCACTCCACCTTTACAGTATCTAATTCTATTCCCCTCGGCTTGACAAGAGGTTCTAATTTGTATCTGATCAAACTGGACTAGACAGACCAAGATCCATATGATATCAGTTATTATGAAGCTGTTTGCCCTGTATTACAATATACCACAAAATCAGATAGCATTCTGTGCTTCGTGAACAAAAGAAATGATTGAAAATACTGAAAATACTTTACTCTCTCTCTCTCTCTCTCTCAAAAAAAAAAAAAAAAAAAAAAAACTTGGGTGGTACCATAGCACAATCGTGGTATCAGATGGCAATACAACTGAAACTTTAATATATAGATTGATATCAAATAATTACCTTACATATATATCATAGTTTTTATACATCATGTACTCAGACAGATTCTTTTTATTTTCCATGAGTAGGCCTTCACATTAAAGAGCAGTTAAAACCTTGTCCAGATCAGTAATCGAAACATAAAAATTGCAAAGAACCTGTACCATTTTCTATTTGATAAAAGCAAATCCACATAGCACCATTTCAAGCTAAGTCAGCACTTAAGTAGTGATTTATATGTAGGATTGTGAACACAGCTGTACAATAGCACTGCAGCTGTGATGTGACTGTGTGTGACATCGTTTGGTGTATTTTTGAAATACAGGATTTGTGGTGATGCTAGAGTTACTGATCAGGGACCTAAAAGCCTCCATCACTGTGCATTGTCAGCAGTTGAAATCATACATCATTGGTTTTGCTGAGGAACATATCACTTTTTTTTTTTTTGGTCCCACTTTATATTGTGGCCCTATTACCTGTGTACTAACATGGTAAATAGATGTGTATGTAGTATGTAACCACAGTGTAAGTGCACATTTGGTAAATAGCATCTACAGCTGTAATATTTCTGTAATTACATACATGTAACAACCCTCAGAATGGTTTGTCTAATTACAAATGTGTAACAGGACATTAATAACAACACTTTTTTCACTTCACTAACTACTCATGTAACAGGAATTATATAACTACATTTTGTAACAACATGTATACGAGTAAGTGACATAAAATACAGCAAAGTATGACCCATACTCGGAATTTGTGCTCTGCATTTAACCCATCCAAAGTGCACACACACAGCAGTGAACACACACACACACACCATAAACACTCACCCAGAGCATTGGGCAGCCATTTATGCTACGGCGCCCAGGGAGCAGTTGGGGGTTCGGTGCCTTGCTCAAGGACACCTCGATTGTGGTATTGAAGGTGGAGAGAGCGCTTTACATTCACTCCCCCCACCTACAAATCCTGCCGACTCGAGACTCGAACTCGCAACCTTTGGATTGCAAGTCCGACTTTCTAACCATTAGGCCACGACTTCCCCTAAATGGAGAAGTAAATGGAACCATTTGATCTAGGGGGTGGAGATGGGTGGGTTTAGGGGCAGAAATGTAATCCAGGGGGTGGAGATGGGTAGGTTAAGTGATATGTAAAGTGGGAGTAGTTGGTGCATCACAACCGATTCTCATTCCCAAGGCGTCAAAAACTGAAGCATCACTATGAAGACGCCAAAGGTGCCCCTCGGTGTCACTATATCGATGAACTAGGACCTACATTGCTTTCAGTGGGAAACTTTTGAAATCAGTACTCAGATGCGAAGGGCATGAGATGTTTATCTCTATGAAATCATGTTCAAGAAGTCTCATTCAGCACACATCGCGATATTTGCCATCAGTTTACATGTGCCACAGGTTGAGTGAGTAGTCATAAATACACTCTTTTAATGCCTGTTATAAAATGTATTCTGTCTTTTTCATTAATCAGATTAGCGCCGTATATTTACTCGCTGTATTATATCAGTCATCCAAGGCTGTCTTTGAGTTTCATTGCGTTTAACTAAATGAACACACCTGCTAACTAGGGTGATTAAACACTATCTGTCACAGACTTTCAACATATACCTTGGATCAGTTTTATATTCATATCAGGTTCAAAGATGTAAGTTGTATTTGTAGTAAAATCATGGTGACCACGACACTTACAATAGTAACAAATTAAATTTGAAGTTAAAACCCAGTAAACAGGACATTTACCATGGTTTTACCGCAGTAACTGTAATTTTACTATGGTATAGTAAATAGCACAATAATCACCAAACTAACTTTGGTTGTACCACTGTAATGGTAGTTTTGATGTGCTTTTATATGACAGATATCACCATAATCAAATTTACTGTACCATTCTTGTAAGACCTTTTAATTTAAAATCCCAAAAAATGTAAAAAAAAAAAAAAAAGAAAAAAAAAAAAAAAAAAATGTTTTTCCATCTTGCAGTTCATTCATATCAGTTTATATCTTAAATATTTTGCTCACAGATCATTATTAGCATTCTGTATATAATTCTGTTTTATTTACTCTCCCTTTTTTTAATTATTATTTATTTATTTATTTTTTAGCTGAAAAAAAAAAAAAAAACGTAAAGGAAGCAATCAGCCCAGTCGTGTTTGTGGAGAGGTATTCCTTCAGAAATGGAGAAGACAGAAAGCTGCGGAGGCAGACATTTGCAGTGGTAGGTCTGTGTTAGTTTTATCCTTTTATCAAACATTCCTGCTGTTATAATTTGCACAGCAGTTGTTGTTTCTTATACTTTTGCACTGTCCAAATACCCACACTTGCAGTCTTTGCACTTTACCACTTGATTACTTATTTGACATATTTCCTGTATTTGGCTCAAGTGTTCAAGTGAGTATGAAGACCACAAGTGTGTGTAGAACTTTTCATTTCCTTACGGGACACACATTTGTAAAAATGCACGTGTTTACAGAGATTTTTTTTTTTTTTTTCAACTTTGCATTTTTAAATAAACTTCTAGATGTCTGTTCAACAGTCCCTATTACAGATGAAAATTTAATTTGTGGTGCTTCTAAATAAGTGATAAAAAGCAGTTGCAAATGATGTACAAAATAAATATCCTTTTCTGTGCACAAATAAAATGTGCAACACTTTGTTTTACTACCAAATTATTCTTAATATCTAATTATTATTATTATTTATGTGATCTATAAAACTCTATCAGCACAGCATCAAATAAACACTGATTGTCCGAACAATGGAAGATAGGGAAAGTGTTCAGGAAAACAAACACCTGTTACATAAAAATGCAGAAATATACCTTTGACAATAGCATCACGAATTCGGTTCATGACTGGAACTAGGGGATGGCTGTGCATGAATATGTCCTTTACTATAACTTCTGATGAGAACTGATGCTTTTTATGATAAAAGCATTAGGAAGACACCAAGTAAAGTTTACTGTATGAAGCGAAAAAGAATTAAAAAAAATTAACTCTTGTTTTCATTATTGGTTCTGTATACAGTATATGGGTTGCTGGAAGGTCAAAATATATTCATTATAAGCTTATAATTAAAACAAAGTTGCATCTTCTGCAAAGTCTAAACACCGATCCAGGGACCATTTCTGTATGTGTGGGGGATAAAGAGTTAAAGAGGTGAGTCCTTGTGCTTGATGGAGAAGGGCGTCGTTATCTGCAAATAATCCTGCAAAAAGAAAGAAAGGAAGGAAAGAGTATTACATTACATGCAACTTATACATTACTCTGTTTTTTTTTTTAGATCATAAGAGCAGCCTCTGTAAAGATGCTGTATAAAAAAAAATTAAAAACACACACAATAAAAAAAAAAACACAAAAATAAAAATATATACACATAAAAAATAAAAAAAAAAATAACACATGCTAACATGACTGGTTCTGACAAATTAATCAAAGATTTGATATATCACGTGACACATCAGACTAGCATTTCCACTCGTGGAAACAGATATATTACGAGGTGCATAGAGATATTATGTATAGTTGGAACATGAACTGATGGGGCTTATTTGAAGTAATTTATTAAGAAGGCAAATAGACAATATAAACTTTCTGACTGTTTGGGGCATCTGACTGCTTTCCAGGAAGAGCGCAACTGATTTAGCAATATTGTGATAGTGTCAGATGAGACTGTCCAGGGGCTTGTACAATACCAAACAAGTGTTAAATTGAATTACTGAATTATTAAGACTTTGATGTGCGACTGTGTTTAGGGTTCTTACTAATGGGGCATTTTAAGACTTTGACCCTGTCCAAATACCCACACTTGCAGTCTTGGCCACTTGAGAGCATGTGTACATGACAGTGCGTGCACAAGACTGTCCCCAGTCTTAATAATGCCAAAGCGCAGTGCCCTTAATGCACACTAAACCCACATGATCTCCAATACAGCTCCGGAGCGCTATTCAACGCTTAGTGTATCCCATCATGCATCATGTTTTGGAATAAATCGTGAGACTTTTTGCCGAGATCTCAAGAGAGGTCACGGAAACCTTTCCAATGTATTTGAAATATTATTAATAATGATAATAATAATTACATATTAAGAATAATTTGGTAGTAAAACAAAGTGTTGCACGTTTTATTGGTGCACAGAAAAGTATATTTATTTTGTACATCATTTACAACTGCTTTTTATCACTTATTTAGAAGCACCACAAATTAAAGTGTCATCTGTAATAGGGACTATTGAACAGACATTTAGAAGTTTATTTTAAAATGCAAAGTTGAAACTAAAAAAAAATAAATTATCTGTAAACACTTGCATTTTTACAAATGTGTGTCCCATAAGCTATAGAAAAGTTCTACACATACTTGTGGTCTTCATACTCACTTGAACACTTGTGTCAAATACAGGAAATACGTCAAATAAGTAATCAAGTGGTCAAGGGCAAAGACTGCAAGTGTGGGTATTTGGACAGTGCAAAAGTTTAAGAAACAACAAATGCTGTGCAAATTATAATAGCAGGAATGTTTGATAAAAGGGTAAAACTAACACAGACCTACTGCTGCAAATGTCTGCCTCCGCAGCTTTCTGTCTTCTCCATTTCTGAAGGAATACCTCTCCACAAACACGACTGGGCTGACTGCTTCCTTTACGTCTATTCAGCTAAAAAAAAAAATAAAAAAAAAATAACAAAAATAATAATTAAAGGGAGAGAAAATAAAATAAAATGATATACAAAATGTTAATAATGATCTGTGAGCAAAATATTTAAGATATAAACTGATATGAATGAACTGCAAGATGGAAAAAATATTACAGTAAACATGGTACAGTAAATGTGATTACTGTGATATCTGTCATATAAAAGCACATCAAAACTACCATTACAGTGGTACAACCAAAGTTAGTTTGGTGATTATTGTGCTATTACTATACCATAGTAAAACTACAGTTACTGTGGTAAAAACATGGTAAATATACTGGGTTTTAACTTCAAATTTCATTTGTTACAATTGTAAGTGTTGTGGTCACCATGATTTTACTACAAATACAACTTACATCTTTGAAGCTGATATGAATATAAAACTGATTCAAGGTCTATGGCACATCACGTGATAGATAGCGTTTAATCACCCTAGTTAGCAGGTGTGTTCATTTAGTTAAATGCAATGAAACTCAAAGACAGCCTCGGATGACCGATATAATACAGCAAGTAAACATACGGTGCTAATCTGTTTAATGAAGAAGACAGAATACATTAACAGGCATTAAAAGAGTGTATTTATGACTACTCACCCAACCTGTGGCACATGTAAACTGATGGCAAATATCGCGATGTGTGCTGAATGAGACTTCTTGAATGTGATTTCATAGCGATAAACATCTCATGCCCTTCGCGTCTGAGTACTGACACCAAAAGTTTCCCACTGAGAACAATGTAGGTCCTAGTTCATCGATATAGTGACACCGAGGGGCACCTTTGCCGTCTTCATAGTGACGCTAGAGGCGCTTGACCATGCTTCAGTTTTTGATGCCTTGGGAGTGAGAATGGGTTGTGCATCACTGTAATACCAGTGTACTTATGTGGTAACTCCTCAGGAACTGTGCACTTAGGCCTAATATGAAGTGTAATATGCTGGACACTAACCACAATTTATATGTAAAGCCTAACTTACTGGCCGCTGCTGTGTAACATCAGAGTAATTACATGGTAAATCTAACATAAAGTGTAACACTTTCTTTACCAAAAAGTGCTGTTATTCCTGTTACACATTTGTACTTTCATTACCAAAAAGTGGTGTTACCAATGTCTTGTTACACATTTTTACTTACACATACCATCCAGTGGGTTGTTACATATATAGTTACACATACATTAGAGCTGTAGATACTTACACTGTGGTTATATACTACGTACACATCTAATTATTACAATACAATACGATGTTTATTTATATAGCTCATTTAAAACAACCTGCAAAGAGAATGCAAAACAAACAATTCAACAAGTTAATAAACAATAAAACACAAACTATAAAACACACACTGTAAAATGGATGAGGTTCACTAAAATAAATGATCATTCCACAGCAAGCCAAAAAAAAAATATATATATATATTAAATGCCAAGGAGAAGAAATAAGTTTTAAGAGTTTACTTAAAAATAGATAGAGTTGAGGAAGTTCTGCGCAAAAAGCACGATCACCTCTGTTTTTGAGACGTGCCCTGGGAACTTGCAATAAACCATAATCAGTGGATCTGAGTGCTCTTGACTGAGTGTATGGATGTAACAAATCAGATACTGTAGGTACTGTGCAGCCTGATTATGGATATATTTATAGACAACCAGTAAAATAAAAAATAAAAATATTCTATATTTGACTGGCAGCCAATGCAATGAAATCAAAACTGGCGTGAGACTCATGTTTGCGAGTCTGCTGATAAGAAACACATGATTGAGGAGCACCGATATGCAATGAGTTGCAGTAATCCAATTGTAATGTTACAAAAGCATGCATAACCATTTAAAACTTCTTTAGAGGCAAAAATGGATTCACCATCAACAAAAGATGAAGATGATAAAAACAGGACTTGACCACCGCACTTATCTGCTTATGAAATTTAAGATCATTATCAAACCAAACACCTAAGTTTCTTGCACATGTAGTTCTATATGTAGTAAGAAGTTCATATTCAAAATCATGTACACAGTGGTCATTTGAGCCAAACAAAATAAATTCAGTTTTACTTTCACTGAGGCTTAAGAAATGACTTGTAAGCCAAAGTTTTAGTTCGTCGAGACAGTCTAAAATAGGCTTTAAAGCCTGTTTGTTATTGTGCTTCAAAGGGATGTAGATTTGTGTCATCGGCATACTAACAACATAAGACCCCAAACTTTTTACAAAAAAATAATAAAATAAACATAAAAACATAAAACTGTAAACAACAACAAATCACCCATGAACAACACAATACAAAAAAAACACATCACATGAGGATTGGTTTCCAATACTAACAACATATCTCCTATTAGTGAGATGTGAACGAAACCACTTCAACACCGTGCCCTGAAGGCCAACACATGTTTCATGACTTGATATAAGTGTATTATGATCAACTAAATCAAAGGCAGAACTGAGGTCTAACAGAACCAAAGGCATAGACTGCCCAGAGTCAGTAATTAGCATAGTATCATTCGAACTCTTAAAAGAGCTGACTCATAACTGTGACTGTTGAAATTTTTCAGAGATTGAATTGATAGTCAAATAAGACTGTAATTGATTTAGAACCACTTTCTCTAAAATTTTGGAAAGAAAAGTCAAGTTTGAAATAGGACAAAAGTTAGCCAGTAATGTGGGATCCAAACTTGTTTTTTTAAGATGAGGCCGCACCGTGGCAAGTTTAAAGTCACCAGGTACAGTGCCAGTATAGAGGCATTTGTTAATAACAGACAACAGGTCAGGGCCAACAGTCTCAATAATCTGTCCAAAGAAACATAAAGGAATTACATCCTGGGGACACATAGTAGGTTTCAGAGTAGACAATCTCAGAGTATTCATGCTTACTGGCTCAAAGACGGACCAGGTGGAAGGGGTGATTGGAATATCTGGCAATTTGTATACCGACAGAGGCATCAAAGATGTAATTTGGGAAATCTTATCATTAAAATGTTTTGCAAAGTCCTCACAAAGAGAGACAGATGTCTCAGGAAACATATTAACATTTGGACGAAGAACAGATTCAGCCTTGGAAAATAGGATATTTATCTTATTGCTATTTCTTAAAATTAACTCATTTAATGAAATTAAAGGTAACTGTAGTTATCTTTAATTTAATTAATTTAAGATAACTACACTTTGCAGCCTTAGCAGCTCACTGATAGGCAGAACAAGAGTCACTTAAAATTTCATATGACACTTGTAGTTTGTCTTTTTTCCATTTACGTTCAGCCCTTCTACAGGTCTGTCTGAGAGAATGATTGAAATCATTTTGCCAAGGTATTGAATTGTGTTTGTTTTTTCACCTTTAGTGGTGCAACATAGTTTAAGACATTAGAACAGATAGAATTGAACAGACTTAGATGTTCATCGGCATCCAAGTGATATGTAGAGGAATTCATAAGCCTGCATCATCAATATTAATGTCCAACACTGATAAACCACAGGATTAAATCAAGTCCAGAGTGTGGCCCTGAACATGAGTTGGTCAAGACACCTATTGCAGAAAGTCAAAGTGTCAAGTAAACTAAGAAAGTCCATTGAAAATGGCTTGGAGTCACAGCAGAAGTGAATGTTAAAATCCCCCAAGATCAGGATTCTATCATGATTGTTATTATGCAAGTACACATATATATTAGGCCCACTTAACATGTAGTGGGACCCTTTCTTTCTTTGGATGTACAGTACAGGTCAAAAGTTTGGAAACATTACTATTTTTAATGTTTTTGAAAGAAGTTTCTTCTGCTCATCGAGCCTGCATTTATTTGATCAAAATACAGAAAAAAATGTAATATTGTGATATATTATTACAATTTAAAATAATTGTTTTTAAATTTATTATACTTTAAATTATAATTTATTTCTGTGATGCAAAGCTGAACTTTTTAGGATCATTATCACATGATCCTTTAGAAATCATTCTAATATGATGATTCATTATCAAAGTTGGAAACAGTTCTGCTGCTTAATATTTTTTTCAGAACATTTGATACTTTTATAGGATACTTTGATGAATAAAAAGTAAAAAAAAAAAAAAAAGAAGCTATATTTTTAAAATATAAATATTTTGTAATAACAATATACACTACTAGTCAGTAATTTGGGGTCAGTATTTTTTTTTTTCTTTCTTTTTTTTTTTTAATAAAATCAATACTTTTATTCAGCAAGGATGTGTTAAATTGATAAAAAAGTGATAGTAAAGAAAATATATTATTAGAATATATATTATTAGAATTTTTATTTTTTTATTTTTAATAAATGCAGTTCTTTTTAACCTTTTATTCATCAAATATATTAGACAGCAGAACTGTTTCCAACACTCATAATAAATCAGAATATTAGAATGATTTCTAAATGATCATGTGATAGACTGGATGTTACATGTGACACTGAAGGCTGGAGTAATGATGCTGAAAATTCAGCTTTGCATCACAGGAATAAATTATTTTTTTAAAGTATATTCAAATAGAAAACTATTATGTGTAAGTTGTAATAATATTTCACAATATTACTGTTTATTCTCTGTATTTTTGATCAAAAAAATGCAGGCTTGATGAGCAGAAGAGACTTCTTTCAAAAACATTAAAAATAGTAATGTTTCCAAACTTTTGACCTGTACTGTAAGTAATACAGTTATGTGGACTGCTGATACAGGTCTAGCTGCATTTGTTTTATGGGTTATGCAATTGAATGAATGAAGAATTTCTTCTCACAGGTCAGTGAAGACAACGTGGCAAAAAGAAACAGGGGGTGGGGGAAAACCCCCCAAAAGCACACTCTCTTTTTCTTTTTCAAACACGGCCAAGTGTCTCAGCTCCCCTCACTGCAGGATTGGGTTAGAACATTTTAATTTCTCATTCATACAGAAACTTGTGTGCTCCATCTACTGGTAAGGAGTAAACTTGCAGTACAGTAGTTATGAACTGGCAGGCAGGCAGGCAGGCAGGCAGTTTTTCTTTAATGTTTTGATTAAAACAGTAAACCTCTGTTGTGCAGCAGTTTGTAGATAAAAAAAAAAAAAAACCTCTTAATGTTTTATGCCTTAATTTGATTACCACTGTTTTTGAGATCACATTAGTATTAAATCATAAATCCAGGGGGAAAAATAAACAGACAACACAGACTTTCTAATAACAAACAAACAAATTCAACATTAATTTCATAGTGTCATATTATTTAAAAAAGTGTTAATGAATTGTTGCTAAATTTTATCATTTTATAATTTAAAATAATTAGACATGCTTTTTTATTGCTACAATATAATTTAACATAAACAAATAATAAATGAATCAATATTATTACTTATACATAATTGTTATAATTATTATATATATATATATATATATATATATATATATATATATATATATATATATATATATATATATATATATATAATAGTTGTAATTATAGGACCTTACAAGATGTTCTCCCCTGTAAGGGGTCCCTGGCCCCAAAAAGTTTGAGAACAAAGGGAGGCATGCAAGTTTAGGTTGAGTAAATGATGACAGAATTGCTATTATTGTGTGATGCTTTTAGCCTACATGATAGTTAAACAGACAACTACGCAAAAGTTGCATAAAAGAGACTTTATTAAAGTTAAACACTGCCAGTGTTTCATCTTGTGTGATGAAAATTTATAGATGATTCAGTAAGCAGACATCACCAAGGTGTGCTTAACATCCATGTTCAATTATTTTTTTGAGAACATGATTTAAAAAAAAAAAAAAAAAAAGCTTGCATTTGCTGGCGAAATAAGGAGGGTCGATTTTTAATGCTAAATAAGGATGTTTTTAAGATGCTCATCTGTTTTCCTCAAAATGTCATTTTGCATTTACACTGGAAAATTTTGTTTTACTACAGTAAACACTGCTTGGACAATCATCACCAGACATTTGACACTGATCAAACTTTGCGTCTGTGATTGCAATGATGTCAGGTACTTTTCGGCATGTTCAGCAGGTGTAAACAGAAAGAGGAAGCAACACCCTCCCATCCCTGTTTGGAAAACAAATTGCCTTCTTTCCAGGGATTCTAGCAGAGTTTTGGAGCACTGAGCATTGATCAGAGCGCATAAAGATGTGTAATGAGTTCCATGCTTGTGAAATCATAAACAGGATGGAGGCAGCCTGAAGCAGGAACGCTCTCAGCCACTGAACACCGTCTTTTAAAGCTCCGCCATTCCCCAGATGGACTGCATGCACGCCACACTAACTCTCTGCTTCGCTAGCCAGAGGTGTTTGTTGTTCAGTCTCTCTACATCCCCATCCTTCCACTCTCCACACGCACACACCATTCTCTTTTAACATGTTGGAGCCAGATAAGCATGTTAGATCTTCATCTCTGGCCTCAACCGAGCATTGTAAAATTTAAATAATAATAAATAAATAACATTTCTGAGAAGGTTGAGGCATCATGAGAGGTTCTCAGCTGAAGTCTTTCTTCATAATTGTCCTTGGCATTTAGCCATTCTGAACATTCTCATTTGCTAAATACAATGTTACAGCATAAATGGCAATACATTCAATTTTGATAGAATTATGGTTGATATATCAAAGTATGGTGTAGCCATGGCTTTTCATTTAATTTCAGAGGGAAAAATGACCTTATTTTAATTTTAGATAAAATTTGTTTGCAGCATCTTTGGTAAGTTAAACAATTGTTTTTGTTTACTGATTTATTCTAACATAGAAATTGGTGAAAACTAATTAGTGAAAAAGTGTTGCTATGTGACAACACTGTACTACAATGGAAAACTGTGTATCACTGGGGGAAGTCATGGCCTAACGGTTAGAGTGTTGGACTTGCAATCCAAGGGTTGCAAGTTCGAGTCTCGGGCTAGCAGGAATTGTAGGTGGGGGGAGTGAATGTACAGCGCTCTCTCCTCCTTCAATACCACGACTGAGGTGTCCTTGAGCAAGGCACTGAACCCCCAACTGCTCCCCAGGCGCCGCAGCATAAATGGCTGCCCACTGCTCCGGGTGCGTGTTCACAGTATGTGTGTGTTCACTGCTGTGTGTGTGCACTTTGGATGGGTTAAAAGCAGAGCATGAATTCCGAGTATGGGTCACCATACTTGGCTGTATGTCATGACACTTTCACTTTCACTGTCACTTTACAATGAAATTGCACAAATTTTTATTTACTATATTTTTTTAAATTATTGAAATTGTTTGTTAGATTTTTATTAGTGTTTTATTAGGGGAATAATATATATATATATATATATTTATATATATATATATATATATTATTCCCCTTCTTTTCAGACAAAAAAAAATATTTTTATGGAAAGGAAAATAAATGTGCACAATTAGATGTTCCAAGTGGTTAGTTGAAAAGGTTTAGATTTGTTTATTTTTTAATGGTTTTATCAACATATTTTTTTTTTTTTTTTTGAATTGTTTGTAGGAGTTGAAGTGATATTTAACTAAAATAAGAAATGATAAACTTTAAGAAATAGGCCTAGATTTTTGGTGCATTTTGTAGAGTATGGTACACAGTTTCCATGTGACTTATGTCCATTTGATTTTATATTTATGTCCATGTGATTTTTTTTCATAGCTTTTCATGTCAAGAATAAATAAATAAATTCATTGTTACAACATAATATATATTATACAGAGAAGTGATCATGTAAAGAAAAAAAAAACACATTCATGAAATAGTTTTGTATATGCATAGACTTCTACACTTAAAGTTCAAACTAAATGGTGACAGTAGATTGAGTTAAGTGAAAAGATGAGGTCACATTAGTTTGGGGACCAATTCTCAGCATTAATCTGTGTTATCAAAGATAAGCTATTAACATCCATACAGCGAATAACAAAAATTGATGACAAAGCAGCAACAACAGCTTAAACTAACACTAACCATATTATTAATTCATGCTGCAATGCTTGCTGGGAGCTCACATTGCTTAATATGATACGGTTTGTACCCTGTTAGAAGACATTCTTGGAAGTAATCTTGGTCTAACATGTTTTTATGAAGATTCAAAGAAAATTCATATTTCTATTCTTCTGCATGCTGGATAAAATATAACAGCTTCCTTATAGTACGCTGAAGACCATTTTCTCTTGTTGCTGCATGTTTTTGAATGTAAGACCATGGAAACAGCAGTAAAGAAGCACTTTTCATTTTTCCTTGAAAGAAAAATGAGAGGAACTTAAAAACCATGGGGAGACAAAGTAATCCAAGGCAATTTGTCATCCAGGAAAGCCAAGGCCAACCTCACTGTGGCTTGGAGAATGACATTAACAAGGTAATTAGCAGCAATGTGTGTGCAGTGTTTCCTAACAGAGTCTGCCTAATCTTGTTATTAGTCATTCAATTAATGATGAACCAATGATGCAGGTTTTCAAGTAGGGGCCCCAGATGTGGTTCTCTGAGACCTCTGAACGGTAGTGCTATAATCAGTTCTCTCTTGAGTGTAAGCCAGTAAACCTAAATAAGAACCTAAATAATACCCAATTAAACTAAAATAAGAATAGCAATCCTTCTGAATTCCCCTCCTGGAATCAGTTGTGGTGAAGTTTTCAGCTTGCAACAGTTTCCAATTGACCATTTCCTGCTCATGTATTTGAATATGGATTTCTTGTACATAGCAAACCCGATGTAGTGTTTTACATACAGTAGTAATTAATTTCATATATATATTTATATATTTAATTGTAATGATGACCATTTGACTGTACATTATCATTCTTATTACATTAATAAATATTATATTAATATTTCTTATTTGATTAAATACAGATTTTATGACATTCACATTTTATGAAGAAAGAAGTGAAGAGGCCACAGTCTGATTTGACAATAATGCAGTCAGTACAGTATAAATATACAGAATATTTGATTGTATATATATTTTATCTTACAGTTAACTACATTAAAACACCATAAAACACTTGGAATGTACTGCACAAATGATGTGGACTGTGCTTTTATTTGCTTTTGTCCTATGCTGAGGTTTAGAGCTCATGGTCATTGTCTGCTTTAGCAGAGAAAAGACCAGTGCAAAAAAGTCCACACAAATCTCCTTTTGTGTTCCAGGGAAGATTAAAAGAAAGAAAGAAAGAAAGAAAGAAAGAAAGAAAGAAAGAAAGAAAGAAAGAAAGAAAGAAAGAAAGAAAGAAAGAAAGAAAGAAATTTTAAAAAGAAAGAAAAAAAGAAGAGAGAAAATTAAGAAAATGAGGGTAACAGAATTTTCTTTTGTGGCTGAACTGTTCACCCAAAACAATGACAACTAAAGAAAGAAAGTCATACATGTTCGGAGTGAAATGAGGGTAACAGAATTTTCTTTTGTGGCTGAACTGTTCACCCAAAACAATGACAACTTCATTCAGCAGCTAGTGCAGCAGCTGTCTTTTTTTTTCCATTGTTACCTGAATCCCAGTGTGTGAAACTTGGCACCTGTCTGGTCCTGTTCTTACAAGTAGACAAAAAAAAAAATTACTTTTTCCGTTTTTTTTTTTTTTTTTTTTTTTTTTTTTTTCAAATATCTCAGCTGATTTAATCATACCACCAGGGACAGGTTTTTTTTTTTTTTTTAATACTTTGATTCTTTCAGCTAAAACTGATTTTTGTGAGAGCAATTAATCAAACATCAGACAATGAAAGCTTGGGCCAAAAAAATAAAAAATAATTATTATATTTTAATCATGCTTTATTTAATTATTTCTGTTTTGCATTAATTTGGCTCATATAAAAAACTATGCTCTGCTAATGTAAATTGAGTCACATTTATTCCTTCTGCTCATGAATGGTTTCTCAGTTGTCAGTTGCTGTCCAATTGTGTCCACATTAATCACCAGTGTTGGGGCAACACATTTTCACTCCCAACTTGTCATGTATGGATGCTTGGCCAGGACCCAGGTAACCCTTCAGTGTCATTTTCAATGTGCAGGAGGTCTGATAGACTTCTGTAGATGGGATTAGTAGTGTGAGCGTTTAACTTGCAGCAATGTCCCATAAACCATTTCTCAACAATGTATTTGAATCTGTATCGCTTGTATATGGAAATCTAACAAAGTATGTCAGATCCATACAAATTAATATTTTCAAATATACGTGTGAAGGTAAGAAAATGACATAACACAGAGCTGTATCACTGATGATCTAATGGAATATTGATTGTAATTTATTTTACAGTACATGCACTTACATGTACTTTGTACTTGCCCTAGAACATACTGGTTAATATGAGGTAACTACATCGGTTAAGATTAGGTTTAGTACCTAGTTATTACCCAGTTATTGTAATTAATATAATAATTAATACATAGTATGCATATGTGGAACAGGACTGTTAAATAAAGTGCTACTTAAATATTTGTCATATTTGAGAATTGTGATTGTGAATTTCAATGCCCTTCACTTGCATTTACTCTATTGGTTTCTCATTGAAAGTTCCTAGTTCACATAAAGATGATCTGCAGGTCACCGGTTGACGAGTCCTGGCACATCTAATTTATTGTAACCCATTCCTCTGTTGATATAATGCAGCTTAGACCCATATACAGCAGTCAAAGGGCTGCTTGCCTAAGGCAACAAATTTCCTCTCAGTTTCATGGTGCCTAATTTAGATGTTCACAGTTCTATCGGACTACACTGCATGTTGAAAATCTATCGGACTATGCTGCACGATGTGTAAAAATGTGATCCTGACCAAGCATCCAAACAGGTTAGGAGTGAAAATGTGTTGGCTGTGCTTAGGCCGAATCACAGTAATGCTGTCATAGAGCCATATCACACACCTAAAGATTCACACTTTAATAAGTTGTTTTATGTTTTGGATTATTGCGTTTCACCCGTGCATTTACAGTGAATGTATTTTCTCAGAGACTTTGGTCATTACCATTGTTGGTCCAAGACATATATTCCACACATCACTTCATGCGTGCAGCCCACAAAGCTTCAGGCCCTTAACAGGAGTCAAACAGCACTAGCTGAGTTTTCACAGCCAGCCAGATATATGTTCACAAAAACATCCTAGAACACCCAGTGTCACCTGCAGCAAGTTATGAAAGCAACTTTTCATCTCCATTTCCTTGCCTGTTATGTTCTTCAAACATGTTGCATATCCTATTACACACTTTGGTATTTACCACATCTTTCTTTTTGTTTTCTTTTGAAAGAATATGTACTGTGCTGTGTGAAGAGGTTGGGTTGTAGGGAGGGCTTTTTTCAAGTTGACAATAACATTAAAATAGTGGAAGTCAACTCAAAGGGAAAAATCCTTGCTTCAGGAAAACTCAGTGCTGCGACATTGCACTTTTACCTGCAGGCTCCATATTTTCCTGTCTGTTCCCTTTCAAAGTGATTCATGGTGGGAAGCTGTTGGGATTTTGGAGGTTTATAACTGCGTTTGTAAACAGTAGGAAGTGGGAAAGCAGCAGACTGCTCGCGGTGTCCCTTTAAGTTCCTTCAAAGCAGGTCTGTTAACTCGGTGGCTTGGTGATGCCTCTGGGCAACTATTTTCTGTATAGGTAATACGGCTACCATCTGCTTGAATGGCGAAGTATATGACAAGATAAGGGGTGATTCTAGATTGTCAGTCTTTGGGGGTTTCGGCACACTACTTGCACAGGAGTTTTTGTGTTGACATGTAAGTGCAAATGTTGCAACTGACACTTAATCAACTTTATGTTTAAGTTGCAACTAGTGGTAAGGGGGGATGATACAAAGATAGATCAGACTAATAATAATAATAATAATAATAATAATAATAATAATAATAATAATAAACATTAAAATCCAAACAATTTGGATATTATATATTTGATAAATGTATATACGAGTTGTGATATTACTGTTATCACTTTTATTTATTTTGTATACATTGCACACTTTGAAGATATTTAGATTACGTATACAGTTATATGTTGAAGATGTCTGTGTGATGCCAATGAAATGTTCTGAACAGTTTCTGTTAATAATAATAATAATAATAATAATAATAACAATAATAATAATATTAGATTATGATGTACAGGAAAGAAGAAAAATAATAATTGTATTAATATTTCTTTAAAATATACCTGTTCATTGTTAAAAAGTATGCAAAAAATATGCTAAACAATTCACACAGTGTATAATAATAATAATTATTATTTTCCACTGCAGAAACTTTACCTAGGAACTAGGGACTTCAGTGCATTACTTGGTGTGTTTCCACAGCAGGGACCGGGATCTAAAAGTTCTGGGTAAAAATTTGCCCTTCAGAAAGTCCCTGTTTCTCAAGGTAGTGCTTTTTCAAAGGTCAGGAACATTTGGGGATGGTACTTGGGCGCTGAACATGCTGATTGGTTGAGTTCATGCAGCATTTGGATTGGTTGACTCTACGTAGCATTGTATTTCAACCACCATTTTTAAAAGACTGTTGCTGTGCAGTGCTGGTTCAGTGCCGAGGATGAAATCCAGCAGGAACTGGAAACGGTGACAAAAAAATTATGGCCCATCGCTTTGTATGACGTTTTCGTTGTTTGGCATTAGCGCCCCCTCCTGGACTGGGAGGAGCAGTCGCACATAGTTCTACATCACCAGACTATTTGCCTAATCTTCACAGTACTTTAGGCCGTGATGAAAAAGCAGTCAGCAATAGGTCTGAGGAAAAACAAACAAACAAACAAACAAAAAAGTTCCTAGGACAAAATGTTCCAGGTAATTTTAATGGAAACGCAGCCATGGTGTGACAAACAAAGTCACGTGGTACAGGAAATAACAAAAACAAAATTAAATCAAATCAAATAAACCACTGGCTGATAAAATAATAATAATAATAATAATAATAATAATAATAATAATAATAATAATCGTCTGCCAAATCAAGTCATGTGGTGTGGCCAACAAAGACATGTAGTACAAGAAATGTAGTAACTTAAAATATACTTTGATTTGTGTTTAACAAGGTTACTTCAGGTTGTAAAATGTCATGTAGTGCAACTAACAGGTTATTGACTTTTTAAGTAAATTGCAGGAATTGAAAGCCTACTTCCTCATTATTGAGCATTATGATTTCTGTCATTTATTTGATTTTTCACTTTTCTTCCTCTGCTACACATTTTAGATTTCACATTTCACATTTCTCTCTCTCTCTCTCTCTCTCTCTCTCTCTCTCTTTGTCAGAAAGAGGGATAGCATGTCTGGTATAAATTAAACATTTAATGTATCCATTTTAGAGAGTTATCCCTATCTAAATCACAAATACATACAAGAAATTGAAGCAATTTGATCCTTTTGATGTAGTCCAATTTGTATTTATTTAAATGCTGGTGGTCTGGATTGTACTGAACCAAAGGCGGGATGCATTTAGCTCCAAGCAGAGGAATGTCAGGGGAAATTTAATTTCCCTTGTAATTTTCTTAGCAGGGAATTAAGATGCTCAAACAGTAGGTAGCTGGTGTTTTCCAACTGGCTGTGAAAGCAAGAGATTAAAAAAAAAAAAAACACTTGCTACATATCCCTCTGCTCGGCATGTGGGTGTACTGTAGGAATTTAGTGTTTGGGACTCTTTGCTTAACATTACCTGACAACTTGGTTGACATCTCAAAGAGTTCCTTAATATATTCTTAAACCTTTTGGCATCTCTTTCCTGCCCCAAATCTCATGAATAAAGCATGGGGCCCAGTCAGCAAGTGAGCAGTAGGAGAGGCGGCCAGCCTCCATCCATCACTGTCTCCCAGCCTGGCTGGCAAGCCGGCCAGATCAGCTCCCCCAATAACCGCCCCCCTCCTTTTCCCTGTCAGTAAACAGGTAGGAGAACTGCAAGAGCAGGTGGAGGAGAGAGGGAGGTTGGAGGCATTTAGCAAGTCATGAATCTTCTGAAGTCAGTCCTGCCTGACCTGGCAAGGCTTGCTTGGTATATGTAAAGTAGTTATTTACTTAAAGAATCTGAAAGCGTTACTGTAACTGCGTTTTGACAGCACAGCTAGTCAAACTTTCTGGTGAAGGGAAAGGATTAATTAATGCATGGACTCTAGTCTGCAATACAGTTCATCTAGCCAAAAACCAACCAGTTAGAAAGAAGAAAAGCTGTCTGACCAAAAGCCAGTGATACCATAATAATATCCCAGCGTCCAGTTTTAAATTACAGCACATTAATATCTCATGCAAGTTCCTTGGATTTCTTATTTCATATGGTCCGGCATTCCTCTGAGAAAGTTTGTACAGACAACACTAAATGAATTACTTGTAGTCAGACTAATTCTCAGTGGTGGACAAAGTACACAAAACTGTCCCTGATTTAAATTACAAATGTGAATGAAATTAGGATTATGCAACAATCAAAACTGAACTGAAATTCCAGTTCAGTGCCTGTCTTTTAACTGAATATGAAATTAAGTACAAAGCAGTAAATAGAATTGTAATATGAAATTAAATAAGTTTTAAGGTTTGCAGAATACCTCTTCCTATCTGTTCAATTCAAATTCATGCTTATTTCAGTTCCGGTACTGTAGAGCTCCTGAACATTATTTTGGCGACAGGCTTTGCACTGAAGGATTCACATTCTGAGCAAACCTCACTGAGGTTTGAACCCCCCAAAGCCTAATGCAATTACCAGAATTTTTAATATGCGACTGATATAAATTTCCATGCAGAAGTGATACAGGTCTGTAAATGTGACTGGATGTGATTAATTAATGATTAGCTGATAGATGATTTCTGTGGACAAGACGCCAAGTGATCATGACTGTATAAGGAAGAGTTGGGGATGGAAGAGGGCAAGCACATGTCTCTGCGACAGACGAAGGCAAGTGTGAGTACGGATGAACTTATATAACATTTAATTGTAGTGGAAGGAGTTACAATCAGCTGAACATCAGCTCCATTCATCACTCAAACTACATTTCAGTAAGATTTTTGTAGAGGTCCTGAACATTATTTTGGCGGCAGGCTTTGAACTGAATGGTTCAGATTCTGAGCTGTCCACAGGCAAAACACACTGAGGTTTGAAACCCCCAACACATTGACACAGTATATTCAATTCTAAAAATCAATCATGGAGTGCAGCTCCCTGAACTGTTGGAAGAGGTGGCATGCCTTGATATTAAAGGGAGTAGCTCCAAAAAATCCCAACCTCAATCCCAACAAAATGCTTACTTGAACATAGACAACATAGACAATTGTTGTCTCCTTAACTGCAGGCTATTGGCAGTAACCAAAAGTAATAAATAACACACAGAAGTTTTGATCAACAGCATCTTTCCTAAAAAACAGCTTAGCCAAACAACGAGAATGTTCCAATGATAAACATAATTTGTGCTAAACAGTAGGCTGTGTTCCAATAATGAATTATAAGAAGCACTCTGCCAATCACCTGTTAACATTAAGTATGAGCTTGAAAGGAAAACTTGGCTTAGTTTATGAAGACACATTCAGATGAATGGAGAGTGAAGTATATCCAGATGCGATGAATATGCTTGATCTTACTGATGTCACACTTCTTCATGTACGATGATGATCTCGACTGAATTGTTCTGAAGTCACTTCCGAAGCCGCTTATACTGATTGATGCGTTGAATTGTGAGTTCAAGATCAGAAATCTGAGGCTACATCCACACGAAGCCAGAGCTTTTCCTATCCAATCTTTTTTTCTTTTTTTTTTTCTGCTCGTTTCAAGAAATGTCTGCGTCCACACGAAACCGACACAAAACAATGTAGTATACATGCCAGGCCAGCATGTGGTGCTGTAATTCTGCCACATACATGCACTAAAAACGGAGAAGAAGACTTGGACTATGTGCATAAACCTCGCGTGCGGTATACAAATGAATGTGGAACAATACATTTATTAATCTGTGTTAATTTTAGTTAATAAAAAGACAATCATTCAGTCTTTGTTCATGTTTTTGTTGCAGTTACGTGATGTAGCGGTGTCTGACTAGGGGCGAGATGTGGGCTGATGACTTTATTTCAGAAAATATACATGCTGTCCACACGAAAACACAAGGGTGGCATTTTCAGATTTATCCACACTGGGACCTGTTTTCAAAAAAATATTGGTTTCACTCTCCCAAAACGCTGGATCCGTCTGAACGAAACGCCTATATGATACAAAATATATGCGTACACATCTAAAAGCGTCTCCATGTGGACGGGGCCCGAATCTGAAGTGAAATTCAGTGGGGAACAAATCCTTTCATATGTTTGAAAGCTTAAGTCAGCTTTTAGTTCTGTCAAACAGATGCATTAACATTTGTCTGTGAGACAGCCTAGCACATTTCTGTGTGACAGAAGTGAAAGCTGACTTAAAGGTGCCATGTGTCATGTCTGGCAAAAAAATCAAGTCATACTCCACATTGGAACGTTGGGTGATGTCAAGTGATTTTGAAACATGACATCTTCAAGCTACTCCCCTTCACCTTTACCAGTGAATATGTTCGTATTCGTTTTGTTCATATTACATTTTGAGTTGTATATACACATTACTTGAATTAAATTAATTTGACAGACAGCATTCTGTCAACATCATTGGTCAACATCAGACAGCTGATGTTGACCAAGCTAGCGCCAACCAACTTAACCAGAGCTGCCAACTCTCAGGCATTCACCGTGAGACACACGCAATTGACTCTTTTCACACGCTTTCACGCCACACATAAATTTTCTCACGCACAGAAAAACCCACGAAACAAAGAGGACACGGAGACCAACAGACTAGACAGAGCAGGTTAGTTATGATATAAAAAAATATCAGATTCTGTAAATTTTATGAGGCAATTCAAACAATACCGTTTTGGCACTTGTAAATGTTACACGGCAGATCCCTAGCGCACGTGAACCGATCATCTCTACTATAGTAAAAAAAACACAAACACTGTTGAAAGATACAGTAGGCTACAAATGACCAAAATTTATTCCTCATACATAATATCGATCAATCAGTGTTTTTTTTTTTTTATCAACGTTAAGAGGTCAATAGGGCTGATAGGACTCTCTGTATATTTACAGCATTAGGTGATTTTTTTTTTTTTTTTTTTTTTTTTTTTTTTTTTTAGAAAACATAACACCTACCTTTAGTACCAAAAACGGCTGATGCTAATTAAGCAGCATATATCAAGTTTGATTTTCATTAGCAAAAACTTGACCGCTCTGAATATAGTGAGTGAGTGCGCGCGCGCGGCCGGGGCACTCTCTCTCTCTCTCTCTCTCTCTCCTCTCTCTCTCTCGGGTTCATTATCATCGAAGACATTTCAAGCTTCTTAGGTAATGTTACATTTTAGCATCAGCTTGGTAGAGACAGGCTTTGGTAGATAACAGGTGAAAACCGGATCGGATGTGAGTAAGTTATAGCTAGCTAATTATCAAACGCAGCTACGGTTAGCCATCGCTAACATTAGCACGTTTATCGAACAGCCTTCGATACATTTCTATGTTATAACTTCCCAAAAAAAACTTCCATACGCAAACATATAAAAACAAACTTCTAGCGAAATACTAACAGCATCTTACTTACCAATCCAAAAGAAATGTTGCAAGTTCGGAGTCGAACCTCATTTCTTTCAAGTCCATCAGTTGTCTCCAGCGACGGAAAGCAGTGCCGATGTTTACTCTGGTTCGGCTCCTTTTCTTATCGGATTTGATTTGTGATTCCGAGCGCGGTTGTTTCCCTGTAGCGGCTAGTGGTGGTAGGGGTCTCTTGCCAAGGCTTCAGCCATCCTTCCGCTCTCTTCCCTGAACTGAAATGAAGCAGTGTGGTCCAATTTCCACACGATTGACATCAGGTTCAAGTACGCCCACAAGCCGTGCAAGTTATTCGTGTATTGCAGGTTGGCTGGTGGTTATGTTGCCCGCATACCGCCTCCCATGGCCGAAACTGGTATTACGACACCTGTCGGGCCGTGGCTAGTAATGCTAATTAAGGTTGATATCTCTGCAGCACTATAACTTGACATTTTTTTAATGACATCATCGCCCTTATTTCTTCTCATTCTTTTGATGCGTGTAGGTCATTTTTTGGATATTTTTACCTCAATTTTTACACATGGCACCTTTAACGTTTGTTTGTGCATCCTAACTGAAGCTGTGCATTTTCAACACATTAAACAGACAGTCATGATATTGCAAAACTTCCACAAGCAGTTTCTTCCACTATACAAGGGACACATAGAGCAGCTTGTTTTGTAGTTTCACATTGTATATTGTGAAAGAACTGATGTAATCATAGCCGTGATCATCCCGATTTAGGGCCATATTTACTAAACAGGGCAAATAAGCGTGAAAGCGCAATTCCAAAAAAAGCACTGATGGGAGTGGAAATTTATGCAGCTAATTTAATGACAATGCTTAAATTAAAGAACACAGACGCAGCCAGATAATTTCCATCATGACCAACACAATCTACCAAAAGCAGCACAAATTAGCATCCGCTTCAATACATGCTTTTTTTGGAGCGTTAAATAATGGTGCAATGACCAGTAATTTGACGAACACAAACATTAGTAAATCGCATTGCATGATTCATTTTAATACTCTCCACCCATAAATTTTGCATCTGGAAGGGAAACTCCTACAAATGCATATTCAATATGGTCAGGTGCAAAATAACGGTGTCCATGCCCTTTCAACACTCATTATGCACTGCACGTCTTTAGTAAATCCTGAAAGTACTATTTTAACACCAAAAGACAGTTTGCACTGGTGCAAGCTGTTAGTAAATCTGGCCCTTAAAATCCTTAATATCAAACATGTTTGATATGATTTGGGCAGCACCGATTTGAGATCAGGAGGTCCAAGATTGTTTACTACAGAACTTATATAACTTTAATTGTAGCGGGAGGATTTACAAACAGCTGAGTGTCCGCTGATGCTGGCTGTCATGCTGTGGTCTGCCTGAACCGTGCTTGAGCTCCATTTGTCACTCAAACTACGTTAATTGAAATTCAGAATTTTGCACTGATCTGGATCACATATTACTCCAGCAATACAGCTATATTACTGTCCTCCAGCTGTAAAATAGAGCTCTACAGTGATGATATATTTTGTTCCCTCTACAAAAACCCAATTGTATTTTCACATTATTTTTGGATTATTGCTGAAAATGAGCAATAATTACTGTGAGCAATAATGAATGTGTCCAGTTAAAGTTTATGATTCTTCCACATTCTATTCATGATAATCTTCACAAATGAACACAATTTTTATGAATTTATGAAGTCTAAAAATAATCACCAGAAGTAAAAATCTAAACGTAGGCCATAAATGAACTACACCGCGGTCACATGATTTCAGTGTGGCCACCCATTAAGCTTCCAACAGCTCTTTCAGTCTTTATTTCAAAAACATTTTCCCTGAAAGTTTGAGTTAGAGTAGTTTGCATGTTTTGCATGTTTTTGCATGTGTGCGGTTCTAAACAATGAGGCTGTAAAAGGTAACTAGTGAGTAGATGTGTTTACCTGTTTGGTGTGATGACATTTAATGTCTTTAATAACATCTCTAGTCCCATTTAGCCACATGTTAGCAACAGCCCATTTTTAAGAAAAACAAAAACAAAAACAAAGAATAGTTTAGATGACCACATTGGCAAACAAATACATACACTGAACGCTATAGAAACAAGTTCCCATGGCAATGCTACAACCTAAATCTAATGATTCTGTGGTGCAGGCTAGCAGATTTGGCACAAGCTTGAATGGCAGCAGCACATTACTGAGAGATCAGAGACCGATGCTCAGTGACTGAAGTAATACAGAGAGGTGTCATGTCACACTTTCACCTTCTCACATCCATGTCACCAAACAACTCAGGCTGTTTCATGGTAACTTCAGGGGGCCAGAGCCTTTGGCTGACAGAGAAACCTCAGTTAGCCTCTAGCAAAATCCATGTCAGGGCTAAGATGCACAACCTCTTACTCGATTGAGACAGAAGGGGAGATGAAGGAAGAAATGTCTCAGCAAGAGGTGAGACTTTAATTCCAAAGATTCCATTAACCTGCTGCTAAAAGATATGTGTGTGGGTGTGGAACAGTAAAGAGCTGCATTTAGTGGTGTGGGGGTTGTGGAGATAGATAGTCTCCATGATATGAAACTCCACAACCACCGATTTTATTTTCAGAATCTGATATGTTTCTTGTGAAATTTGAAAGACGAATACTCCCCTAAATAAAAACATACATACCATTCGTAATGAAGATTTTCTTTGGATAATGAAAAATAGTTGATCTTGATATCACAGATGGCCAGAAGGAAGAGTTGCAACAAAAGAAGGCTTGGTGAAAAGAAAATTACTTATTAAAATTTTTACCTTAACTAGTTTGATTATTGATTTCAAAGATAAACATTTTTTCTCTGAAATGTGAACTGTTCATACTATGTATTGAGGAAGATAAATGAATGACAAACAATTTTGGTTCCTTCTCAACTTAAAGACAAAATAAATTAATTAATTAATTAATTAATTATTTAAAGAAAGGGGGGGGGGGGCATTTGCAATTAAAACTTTTTACATAATTGAGAAGAAACCAACTGGAACAATATAATTTTAAATTTAGAAATTGTTAACTTCTAAACTATAACCGGAAGCCCATTATCACTAGGCTGGCTTCAAGTTCACCAGACTTCCATTGGACATATTTCTTATAAACACAATGATCATGTCAAGACACAGAAACATAATATGTGCAAGATACATTGCACATTGAGCAACACACATGGCATGCAGGAAAAAAAAATAAAAATTAAATAGTTGGCTAAATCATGTGCACATTATTTCGTTTCCTCGATTTACAAATTGTGCGCACGATTTACTAATTCATTCCCTTGAATTGCTAAACCGTGCACACAATTTATAAGTTGACAGAACAAATTAGTAAATTGTGCGCACGATTTAGCAAATCGAGGGAACAAATTAGCAAACTGAGGGAACAAAATAGTAATCGTGTGACACCTATTGATTCGTAGGCTACAATGCAAGTTAGTATAGAAGAATAAAATGACAGCATATGTAAGTGGTAATCAAATAGAGCAAATTAATTTGTGCTCTGGAAATTTAGGTTTTTTTGTGTGTGTACTGAAAAAAGAAAAAAAAATGCAGAGGAGGACAATAAATTACTTACTGAAAATCCACATACCATATTCCTTTTAGCTCTTTTCATCTCAATGGCATTTGTGTTTTAGCATATTTATTGATGTTTATTTATTTATTTTTTTGGCTAGTCAGTAGATGCAGGTTGTCGAAGCAAACACACTATGAGTGAGATGGTCCTAAATTTCTGACACTGCCAGAAAATTATCGCAGGCTATCTTTAGTCACAAAACCGTGACAACTGCTGTCTTTGAACATCTCTCACAGAATGACGTAGGACCACCGTTTAGGAGCCACAACCAAAGAAATCGCCAAGATTATTTCCTGATGGTGATCTTTCATCTGGGACAGGCCAAAATAATTGTACAATGTGTTCCAGACATTAATTTAAGAAGAATTTAAAGCTATCGTTGCAATGTCAGCACTCTATAATTAACACAACTGCTGTAAAATGTAATTATATATATATATATATTAGGGTTGGGCGATGTCTACCAAATTGGCATCGGATGATGTCTACAGTTAAACATCGTGATAGATGATGACATCAGGGGTGAGGGGGATGGGTGTGGTTGGCGGGGTTAGGGGTGTGTGCGAGGTTAATAATGTGTTCTATGGAGCCACTAAAAGGCCACTTGCTAGCGGTAGCCTGTTGCACTACAGTATATTAAAGTTCACTTAGCACATACACAGAGTAAGAAGAAATGTCTGATAGGATGATGGCAAACGATTTGCAGATCCGGAGCACCAATGACAGACATCTAATCTTGTCAAATGTGTGGTAAGTACTAATATACATACCTAATATATACCTAATATATATATATATATATATATATATATATATATCTATATATATATATATATATATATATATATATATAGTAGTCAGCTAGCCAACTAGGTAACTATGTGACTAGTCCTTATTCCTTATTTCTCTTTTGTACTAAAATTAAGTATAGTCACTTCAAAGTCATATTCAGATAACTGTCAAAAAGAGTACATGACCAAAATACATTATCCCGATTTCAAGTAAACATAAATATAGCAGCACTCACCACACTTAAATATGTCCGGGGTGGTGTTCGGGTAGCACTGTGCTCTGCTAGAAATGAGCCTCTCTGAAAATCACAGATATCATTAGCTATCAGTGCTCTGTGTGGGAGGTTAATGTTGCTTAATGGATGTGTGAATATCTCTAGAGGATGCCCCCATAGAAAGTTTATCAATAGGAATATTCTGAAAAAAAAAAAAAAAACCTCAGTGATGTGCCCCTGGAATCACCTGAAATGTTTTCTCATGCAGCGATTGAGACTCTTACCATTTCTTTTCACATTTTCCCATCTATTTTTTTTCTCTATAGCCAAACCTGGTCGGGAGTTTCTCGAGACATGAGTGATGATCAGAGGTTGCCTGTATGTGGCTGATTCAAACTGAATGAGAAAACATTATGGTCAGGGCCTTAGGGCAGCGTCTAATGCTCGCCATTTACAAATCACCATGATATAACACTCTAATGGAATGGATACATATCCACAGACCTCACATAGTTTGAGACTACTGACCCCTTCAAACAAATCTCCAGTTAGCTATCCATTTCAGACCCGATGCCAGAGTTCGGGTGGACATATTGGTGTGAAAGCTGGTTTCTAAACCATGTGAATCCATTATTGTACCTGTAGCTCAAAGAGTAGAGCATGTTGCTTGATTCACAATAACTGATAAAAGGAATATAAAATGTATACCATTAATTCATTGTAAGTTACTTTGGATAAAAGCGTCCTCTACATACAATGTAGGATATGTTGAAATGGTGATTTGAGGTGCAGTTCACAATTGGTGTGAATGCAATCCTGCCTAAAGGACTTGACACACCAAAGGGACAATAACGAACTTGCGGCAACTACATCCAACTGCTTGCGTCTGGGTTAAAAGTTGCTCTTGAACACACCGCAAGGACCAATGCCAACTACAAAATATCACATATTTTCTGTCTGCGTAAGTAGTAATTGCTGTCTATATCAGCAGGGGTCAATAGTATGGAAGCCCATTTCTGCTGCTGAATAAAAAGGTACTTGTGACTTTTTCTCTCACAATTCTGACTTTTCTTTTCTCAGAATTGCGAGATATAGACTCGTAATTGTGAGTTACAGATTCAGAATTGCAAGATTCAAACTTGCAACTGTGGGGAAAAATAATAATAATAATAATTCAGCATTGCGAGTTTATATCTTGCAATTCTGACTTTATAAAAAAGTCAGAATTGTGAGAAGTAAACTCTGGGTTGACAGATGTTCAGCGATGGCCGACTGTCAGCTTGTTGTGTCAGGGCCTTAACTTGTACAAGTAAGCTGCTGTAGGTGAAATTAATTTGCTAATTATAAGATAATGCCTGTTTCGTTGCTTGTCTCAGCTGAAACTGCCATTGATAAGCAGCATACATTCTTCACTTCTTTTGCAGCGCATCCGTGGCAGACAGACTAGTGTTAATTATGTGCATGCAGAGTTTTGATTGTTAACAAAAACAGTGAAACTGGCATATCTTATTGCGGGATTCAATTAAGAGGTCCCATCTCTGTTTCCTTCCCAGCAAAGGTATGAACAATCAAAGTTCCCAAAATAACTTGCACTGTTTCAGGAGCTAGCATTTTCTATGGCTGTATAATTAAATAAGCAACGTGTATTTCAGAAAAAAAATAAAAAAAACTTTTTTCAGATTGGCAGCCTTGTGAGATACTTGTGATAAATAATACATCCTACATAGTAAAAACAGTTTCTTATATTTTTTTATAACGCTTTTCACAACACAAATCGTTCCTTTTTTTCCCCCTTTTTTCTTTTTCTTTTTCTTTTTTTTTTTTTTACAGAAACTAGAGTAGTGCCTTGTAAAGTGAGGAAGTCAGAGGTGACTAGGTCTGTGGGAAAAATAAATATCTGTATATTTATAATAATTTATGATAAATGGTTGTGATAATGTTTATTAGTTTGCTATTAATATTTTAATACTTTAATATTACATTGAGGTATTGCTCTGGAGAACCAGTCTTGGGTCCAGATCTGTATTACTGTCTCCTAATTTTCGGCCTTTGTCATATTGACAGTTATCTAGCTAGAGTTCACAGTAAACAGCAATTGATTTTATTTTTGTTCCTACACTTATGCATAAATATTTCATACATTTCAAATTTTCTTATTCTTTCATTGCCAGATTTATTTCTGTGTCATGAGCAACCAAAGAGCCAAAAATGGGAATTTATAGTAAGCTCACTGCCATCAATTATTTAATGAAAAGTTGGTGCCATGATCCAGACATCTATTAGGTAGTTCTGATTATATAAATGCTCAGCTCTATCTGATTACACACCTTTTCTATTATAAATAAACCATTGCTTTCAAATTTTTAGCCATGATTTATTTATTGTTGGCTGGATGGGTTTGCCATGTCAATCATTAAACTAACATCACACTTGCTGCGCTGCTGCTGCTGGTTCAACTTTGTCACAAAGACACGGTTACCACATAAGTGTCATTTTCGTATAACTATCACACCAAAGCAAACTCAAACTTTTGTTTCTAAAAGAGGTTGCTACAGCATTCTAACCAAAGATATGAGTTTGGGGTGAGACGATCCATCTACCAAAGGCAGAAGGGGTGAGTGTTTTGAAATTTGTAATGGCAAAAAAAAAAAAAAAATTATATATATATATGCTTCACATTTATAGGTGACAACTGACAAAGACTAATGAAGACTAATGCAAATGTATTATTCCATCATTCTTTAATGTAAATATATGCCTGGTCTCCAGAATTTCCAGCAACACCTCTCTTGTCCTGTGACCCATCAGAAATGACTGTCAGTTCTCCTGACGGTTCTGTATTATTGATTCACCCCTGTTTCCAAGACAACAAGGTGGCAGTTAAATTGACACATTTGTCTCCTGGCTGCATAATCCCTTCAAGATAATTTACACTTGCTACTCAAACACCTTCAAAGATTGAGTGAAACAATTTCACTTTAGTCTAATTCAAGCCAAAAGTGAATCTTATAAATACAGTGCACTATTTTCCATTTGATCAACATTCAAACTCAAATTGATGGAAAGGGGGAAAATCTTCAGGCACAGGAAGGAAAAAGAATGTTTGTTGTAGTTGGCTGCAATTTCTTGCTAGTTTTCTTGGCTTTACACATTTGCAAATTTTGTCTCTGTATTTTGTATAACCTTGCTGATCTAAAGCTTTTTTTTTTTTTTTTTTTTTTTATTATTCATATAAACCCCAACTTTTTCCTAAAAATGACTAGGGGTGTAATCCATAGCCACATGCTTAGTTAGCCAAACAATAAGTGCAAGCCACGGGAAACAAGTAAAATTAATTTTGAGACCATGGATGTCTTCTTAATCCCACGGTTAATAACTTTAGCTGTAAGTACCAGAATATAATTAACACCTTGAAATGCAAAGCTGCCTCAGAGGCAGGCATATTTTTTTTTGACATTATGTTTCAGCTCAGTGAAAATCCAAAGGCAGAAAGTGAAATTGAAAGCCTTCTCTCTGTTTTTCCTCTGAGAGATTGCTGTCTATAATGAAATGTAATGTGCATCATAAATTTGGTTCAGAAAACACTTATTTTATGTTTGCATGATAGTAATCACAATGCACTGCGGTTAACTGAAACATTCTATACACTGCAAGTATTGCCTTGGGTGCCATGAAAATACCTTTTTGATGAAGTTTTCTTTTGTGGTCCTGTAGCTCAAACAGTAAGCATGGCTTCTAGCAACCCCAGGTTCATGGTTTTGATTCTCAGGAAATGCATGAACTGATAAAGTTTATTGATTGCAGTGTAAACCACTTTGGATCAAAGCATCTTCTAAATGTAAATGTAAATTTTAAGTCACAGATTATGCATCAAATAAATATATGAAACATGCATTGAAAGTAATGTAACATTTTTCAAAGTCAATTTCAAATTTTTCTTTTAAAATCATGAAACTTGTTACTTATGAGCAATATCACACAAGTAGCTGTACAATTTTTTTTTTGGCCATAGGTCGAGTGCCACAGGTAATCACAGGGTTCCGATTTACAGACATATCGCATGGCTATAAGTGTGATATTGCGTTTAAACAACAGTTCAGGCATGTGTAGAGGGGGGTGCAGTGGGTGCTTGAGTACCTGTCCATTTTCCCCTTGATGCCCAAAATGCCCTTTTGTCAAGGCATTTATTTTTTATTTTTTTGTAATTAAACGCCCTTGTGTAAAGGCCTGCCCAATCTAACTATAAGCAAAATTAATGAATAAAGTTATCCACATGATGACCTTTAACCTGACGATCTCATCCGGGATGATCCCTCACATTAAGACACCTTTAGTAATTTAGCGCATTACCAGATGCCTTCAATAACATCCACGGCTGTTGGTAAGTGGAGTTCTCAGCGGAGCAGTGTGCTTGTTTATTTATAATATAAAATTATTATTATTTTAAAAGAACGACATGAAGAGAGCATGCACAGCTGTTGTTTATATTGCTGTGGTTAGCCTGTGGAATTAACGTTAGCTGCAGCAAGGGGCTATAATATTTTTGTTCAATATTTTCCTAATGACAATTTTATGATTGGTTTATAAAGGCTACTACAAACACCTTTTTCCCATTTTTATCACAGAATAAGGCAGGAAATACTGTGTATGTTATAGTTTCTGTACTAAATTATGTCAATCAGTAATGCATTATTCATATACAGTAGTTTATTTATTTATTTCCTGGAAATAATTTGAAAAACACACATAAACCATACATTTTCACAATAGTGTGTTTATGGTCCTCACGTTTCATCAGTAAAAACTTTTCTGCTATTTATTCAGTTTAGCTATAGCCAGATGTTTTGTGCATATTAGGAATTTCCTGCACGTCATAAGTTATTACTTTTATGAGTCTGTTTCGGACTTTTGTGCGAGAGCTTCCTCCGGCTTTGAGTATGAATGAAACACACACGGCATGAGAATGTTCCGCACTCCTGATATTCACATCTCTTCATGTGGATATGAATAAAAGGTCAGGGGCCATTTATAACCATTGCGTATGCACAAAAAGAGCCCTGAAAGAGGTATACGCAACTTCCTACACAAAAGGTGGGATTAATAAAAACAAATTTGACAGGAAAATTTGCGCACCTGCACGCAAACTCTGACCCATACGTATGGCCTTTTTTCTGGAGTGACAAAATTAAGTAAAAACAATGACTTTAAGCTCTGTTTCCATGTCGATATATACATTTCCATTAAATATTCCACTCATATGGAGATAAGGACTGAAATTACATAGTCATTACGCAGAATTTAAACCAAAATTATTTTAATTTAGACATTTCCTCTTTTATTGACAGCGAGGAGTGCTATATGTGCACAATAATTCATCTTTAAACTGAACTGCAGATCTCATGTTATGAGAAAATATTTTTTAGCGAGAACAATGATCAATGATGCGCGCGCACTTTGATATTATGGCGGACACTGCTGGATTCAGTGGAAAATCGGACAATTATCTAGTTTGAATAGGTCCAATGATAATATCTTACTGTACAACCGCAGCTGCACAGAGGTGCTGGTGTCATGTGAAGTCATCTCTACAACATATGAAAATCATCAAAATTAAAAGAAATAAACATTTGAAATATATCAGTCTGTGTGTAATGAATGAATATAATATACAAGTTTCACTTTTTGAATGGAATTAGTGAAATAAATAAACTTTTTGATGATATTCTAATTATATGACCAGCACCTGTATTTAAAACTTGTCCATAACAGTGTTTATCTTGTCACTTCCTGTTGACAGCAGGTGGTGCTATGACTATAACTGAATTTGGGCATGGGCGTTTGTTCAGGACATAACACCTATTAAACGTGTGAAGTTTGGGGCAGATCGGACATTGCTTGCCTGAGTTACAACAATTTCCTGTTTCACTACTATTAATAGCATGCTTTACCACTTAGTAAATGTTGTTAGCATGTTTGAGAATATTTCTAGCATGTTTAGCATACAATGGCATACTTTTTTGTGTTGCTAATAGTGCATACCAGTGTAAAATTGGTCCACTTCCTGTTGTAGATGTCTTCAGGCCAGGACTCTAATCAAACTTGTGAAGTTGGAGGCAGATTGGACATTGCATGCATGAGTTACAGTAATTTTCTGTTTCACTGTATTAATAGCATGCTTTAACACTTAGCTAAGTGTTGCTAGCATGTTTTAGCATGCTTCTAGAATTTTGCCAGCCTATTTAACACTTGTTGACGTTTTTTATTATTTTAACAGTGTTAAACATGTCACTTCCTGTTGCCAGCAGGTGGCGCTACTATAATCGAATACAGGCATGTTGATGTGTTCAGGACAGGACTCTTGTCAAATGTGTAACGTTTGGGGCAGATCGGACATTGCTTGCCTGAGTTACAGCAACTTCCTGTTTCATGGCGAAACATCAAACTTTGTCAGGCCGCCAGGGACACTCCCCTTGACAAAAAGTCAGGATCTTCGCAATTTAATGTCACAAAGGTCTTATGATGACACACACATTCCCTGCTGGTGGAATGATCTTCCAACCCCCATCTGGAATGCTGAATCTGACAATTTTCAAGTGACAGCTGACAACTCATCTCTTTTTTTCAACATTTGACTGCATCAATCATAAATAAATAAATAAAAATAAATAGAGAGAGAGAGAGAGAGAGAGAGAGAGGAAAAAAAAAACTTTCTAGTACATATACTAATTTAAACAGTGTCTGAAACTGTTTGCATTATAAGCACTTCCTGTGTTTATTTGCCTCTTTATGATGAATCACTTGTATTCCTCAATTGTAAGTCTCTTTGGATAAAAGAGTCTGCTAAATTAAATTTTAAATTAAATTAAATTTAAATTTATGCATTTAGCAGACGCTTTTATCCAAAGCGACTTACAGTGCATTCAGGCTATCAATTTTTACCTATCATGCTAAATGAATAAATGTAAATGTAATATATTGCTGTCACAGTTTCTTCAAGTTAAAGGAAACTTTTATTTTTTTGACAGGTTGCAGTGAAGAACTTGCAGCTGCTGTGTATGAGATGTGATGCTAATTTTCTCAAATTAAACAGTAAAGAGTGTCTCTCAGAGCAGCTCCAGAGATGATGTTTGTGTGTTCATATTGTCATATAGTGTGGCGGCAGAGGCTAAAAACAATGCGTGCTAAATATAAATATATATATATTATAAATATATATTTTTGCCCAGCCTAGTGTAGAGTGTTATGGGTCTGGAATGACATGATGGTGAGTAATTGAAGACAGAACTTTTGTTTTTGGTTGAACTAACCCTTTAAGGTCTATTAACACCAAAAGTGATGTGATTAAGCTTAGCAAATCACTGAGGAACTGTGCTTTCACACCAAATGCAATACAACTGATCGTCTGTAGCCAGTTCAGAATTGTAAGATGGGTGTCACTGATTGACAAATTTCACTCTTCAGGGCTCTACACTATGACAAAATGGTTGCAATTTGTGATCTTTTTTTTCCTGGAGCGACCACAACGTTACCAAACTGATAAGAGTTGCCATTTCATAAGAAACATCAAGATGACCTACTCTTGTACACAATGCAATCAGCTGATCAGCCCTCCAACTTTCACCATACAAAGCTGTCCAATTTTCCCTTGCAGGAAAGGGGAGATGTGCTTTCCCTGATATGGACACAAGATCTTTAAAATAAGCAGCTCGCACAAAAAACACACACAAATGAGCGCAATCTTAACAGCCATGGGATGTACTAATTTTATTTGTTAAAGTATTGTCAAAATATATATTTGCATTTGCTTTGTGTCATGTGCTTTTACCCTAGTTTGTAAGGTATGAAGATGTTTGTGAACACTGATGGCATGTGTTGTGAATAAAATGTTAAACTGTAATGCCACAAGTGTTGATGGCATGTCACATTTTAACATGACCTACTAATTTACCTTTTGGGGTTCATTTATAAAATGTAGAAACCATTCTACATTTGATCTTATGACCGTTTCTCTAATGTGTGTATGTATGATTCGTAAAATGAAAGTTTGCACAGAAAACATGTGTTCGCATCTCTTTCAGCTGTGACATCTATAAATTGCAAGTAATTATGAAAATGTTTGCAGCTGAGTGGTTTCAGATCAACGGCTTGTAAACTAAGCGGTCAGGGCTCTTGTGGGAGATGGAGATGCATGCACATAGAGATGGAGATGATTCAAATAGCATTTAAAAATAATCCAAGGAGAAGAGGACGATCCAATAACACAGGGAAACATGAGCAGCACACATAACAAACAATAACTGGCGAGGAATGACTGAAAGGGAGCAACTTAGGCTGCGTTTTCACTTGACAACATCAAAGTGACATCTGGATAACTGATCGGATCTCTCTTCCCCGTGCAATATTTAAATAAGTCTTAGACCATGTCTACACCTGATGTGAAAAAAAAATAAAAAATACTTATTATAATTAATGATGTTGTCTACACTGCAGGTGCATGATAATTCCGATATGAGTGAATTCAGGTTCTGTTGTCGCTGACGCTGTTCTGGATCTTTCTGACAGTTTGGGACAGAGGGGGCGTGGTTTTGCGTGACGTGACCTGCGAATGCAGACACATTAGCTGGATTGCGTTTACATTACACTGAGATCCGATCACGAGTCCTCGACTACCTCTAGACCAGGACACGCTGATCGGATAACATTCCGATCAGAAGTGCATTTACACTTGTCTTTTCAATGTGTATGTGGACAACATCCGGATACAGGTCGCATGTTAATGCCAAGTGTAAACGCAGCCTTAAATACATAGATCAAATGAAGATAAGGACGCGACCTCATGCCGTAACAAAATAACAGGAGGAAGAATGGGGGAATTAGGAGGAGGATAAAGAAGTGGAGCAGGGATGGTGACAGGGGATGACGAAAAGCACGTAGGAAGGCATGCAGTCGACCAGGTCAATGACAATGGAGGGAGGAGCAATGGACAGATCTGGAGGAACCATGATGGACCAGACGGAGGAAGGAGCCAGGATGGAGACAGAAGGAACCATGGTGGACCAGATGGAGGGAGGAGCCAGAGCGGAGACATAAGGAACCAGGGCGGACCAGACAGAGGGTGGAGCCAGAATGAAGGAAGGGTAGATGACTCCAGGGGGCTGACCGACAGCGGCATAGAAGGTGGGCTCTTGATCCGGAATGGGGCTGGTGAGTTCCTCATCAGCGTGGCAGACGGTGAACGGGGATCCGTTTCTCACCAGTACCCACTCCACAAAGGCAGCAAAATTCTCTCAAGGACAATCTTCGGACAACCACACTCTGCAAGCAGTGTTAACCTGTTAACCAGACCCCCCATTATGGGACTTACAGCGGAAAGTGCCCTACCTAACTTAAAATTGCATCAGTTCCTTACTTCAATGTGTTACACACATAATTTTGGTTTCTTTGGAAAGACCAGCCTTTAGGCTTTACTTTTCATCATCCAGAGATGATAATTCTCAAAAAGATTTAAAGTTATAGACACTGAAGTGCCTTGAAAACCACACTGAATTTTTTTTTTTTAATTTATTTCATATAAAAATACATGAAATCAGTCCTGGAGCAAACAAGAAAAGTAATGGGTTGAAAGTCACATGTCTCGTGAGTTTCTATTTCAAATCTGAAGAAGATACCATGAAAAATTAGATTCCTGCAACCATTTTTCTAATACTATGTCTAGTCCCCCCCACCGCCCCAAATATAAAAAATATTTACCAACTGTATTGAAGGGTTCTACAAACTATTTTAGTCATTAAACATACCACATATATAATTTTCAATTTTAAAACAATAGACAGAATCTTAGACATCATATAATTGATTTATTTGAGCACTAGAAAAATACAATAAGAATAATTTGAGTAATAAAAATAAATAAGAAAAATAAAAAAGATTTAACTATGTATGCCAATTACAGTATATCCTGAGATAGAAATACAGCATTTACACTGATTTCTGCTCATATAGTCAATTATCACACATTGACGTGCTGATGGCCAGTTATAGAGATGGTAATCATACAAATGCGCCATAAAATCAATAATCACACTCTATTCATATAGACGGCGTTAACATTGATAGCTGTGATTACATAGTAATAGCGTGCTGATTTGCGCTCAAACAGATGGTAATCATGCAGATACAGCCACATTCCCCATAAAACAAACTCACATATACAGTATATAAAAAAATGTTGAAAAAGAAAATAAATAAAGAATAACCGATCGCTAAGTTACGATTTCCAAAAACTTGCTGCACTCAAATAAGCAAAAGTACATATGTCTGCTTCCATGTTAAAGAATGTTTTTATAATATGAATGTTGTCATGGATTTTAGTGTACACACTATCAAATTTGTGCATGTGTACACTTTATAAATGAGGCCCTTTATATAAACTTGTGACCACTAAAGTCTTGTCTTGCATTTTTAGTACATATACATTCAGATTATGACAACTGGTTTATCATGGACAAACAACACTTTGTTCGCAGGAATACCATAGAATGCTACCCTAAGTTAAAAGGTAAAAAGATACTGCAAAAATACTAATAATAAATAAATAAATAAATAAATAAATATGCGCCATTTAAAAATGTAATTCCTTACATTACAATATTACGGTCTCAGAATTGTAATGCATTACATGACTATTGTTTTACTTTTGAGTTACGTTCACCAAAATAACTACAGAAGTAGAACTTAAAATTCTAAAAATGACAAAATGTACTGCAGATCATTTTACATCCAATAGAGGGCGATATGGTGTAGCATAATTACTGTGGGCTATCCAGGTTACTAACAATATTGATTATAATTGGCAAAGTGAAGGCTCAAGACAATGCAAGAAAGGATGACGGCCAGAATCACAAATGATACAAGTCTGTTGAGAGTATGGTAGAGGTAAAGTGATTATCTGGCAATATCTGTGAATAGCTTTGGTCTATTCATATTAGACAGAACAGGACTATATGTAAATTCTAATGCCATGATAAGATGTGCTTACGTCCATCTCGCACATGTACAGTCTTCTGCCATCTTCACCCATTAGCCACTTTTCCACTGGCCAGGGCGAGGCTAATAGCCTCGGACTTAGAGCACAGAGGCCGAAATCATGCTGCTTTTCCACGATCGGGCCAGTAGCCTCGCGGCACTCCTGTAAAACCCTTCACTGGACTACGTCACACAATACAAACTTCCACCAGTGAGAGGAAGATGAATGGAATAAATCGCTAAACAAATATATAAGAAGCTGTTGTTTAGTGAAAGTAATAGACTACCATACAGTACCACAATACTACTCTACTAGAATATCCAAATTAAAGTATTTGTTCAATAAGCTGAAAGAAGTCCATCCATGTCGTTGCTGGAAAAGTATAATTGTCAGATGACGTTACACCATCCTGTCTGAAAAACTGTGCTGACCAGCTGGCCCCCATCTTTTCACAGATCTTCAACAGATCTCTGGAGTTGTGTGAAGTGCCTTCCTGCTTCAAACGCTCCACCATAATCCCCGTTCCAAAGAAACCCAAGATAACAGCACTTAACGACTGCAGACCTGTGGCTCTAACGTCTGTCGTCATGAAGTAATTTGAAAAATTGGTTCTGGCTTATCTGAAGGACACCGCTGGACCCTTACTGGACCCCCTGCAGTTTGCTTACCGAGCAAACAGGTCTGTGGATGATGCAATCAACATGGGATTGCACTTCATCCTGCAACATCTGGACAAAACAGGGACTTATGTGAGGATCCTGTTTGTGGACTTTAGTTCGGGTTTCAACCCCATCATCCCAACAGCCCTCCAGACCAATCTGACCTAGCTCTATCTGTCAGTGGATCACCAGCTTCCTGACAGACAGGCAACAGCTAGTGAGACTGGGGAAATTCATGTCCAACAGCTGCTCCATCAATACTGGTGCCCCTCAGGGATGTGTTCTCTCCCCACTGCTCTTCTCCCTGTACACAAATGACTGCACCTCTAAAGACCCCTCTGTCAAGCTCCTGAAGTTTGCAGATGACACTACAGACATTGGTCTCATCCAGGATGGTGAGGGGGCGGCTTATAGACAAGAGGTTGAGCAGCTGGTTGTCTGGTGCAGTCTTAACAACCTGGAGCTAAACACTCTGAAAACAGTGGAGATGATCGTGGACTTCAGGAGAAACCCCCCTGCACTCCCCCCACTCACCATCATAGACAGCACTGTGGCTGCAGTGGAGTCATTCAGATTCCTGAGAACCACCATCTCTCAGGACCTGAAGTGGGACAATCCATTGTTAAAAAGGCCCAACAAAGGTTGTACTTCCTTCGCCAGCTGAAGAAGTTTAACCTGCCACAGGAGCTGCTGAAAAAGTTCTACTCAGCCGTCATTGAGTCTGTCCTGTGCACTTCAATAACTGTCTGCTTTGGTTCAGCTACAAAATCAGACATCAGAAGACTACAGAGAACGGTTCGGACTGCTGAAAGGATTATTGGTGCTCCCCTGTCCACCCTTAAAGAACTGTATATATCCAGAGTGAGGAAAAGGGGTCAGAAAAATCACTCTGGATCCCTCACATCCAAGTTACCCCCCTTTTGAACTTTTGCCATCTGGCCGGCGCTTCAGAGCAGCAAATACCAAGACAGTCAGACACAAGAACAGTTTCTTCCCCCAGGCAATCTACCTCATGAACAGTTAAATGTTACCCACTTATGCAATAAAAATGTGCAATATCCTTATATTTGTTTGTTACCCTTCCATCCAAGTACATCTCTGCATCTTACTCTATTCTATTCCATTATCATCTATAGCACAACTGCTCATACAATTTATTTATTTGGATTTTTTTTTTCTCTCTGTGTGTTGTTGTGGTCTCTGTGTACTGGAAGCTTATGTCACTAAAGCAAATTCCTTGTATGCACAAGCATACTGGGCAATAAAGCTCTTTCTGATTCTGATTTATATAGGGAAATGCTTAAAGTGTAAATAAACACATTTGGGATCACATTTTGGGCTCATATGCGTATCTGCACATAAGTATGCTTTACAATTTTGTCTTTATCACTATCTTGGTACATTAAGTGTTATAATTGAGCATTGTATAATGTCTCTGTTCAAGTTCTGCTAATTCACAAGACAACAGAGTTCTCGCTAGAGTTAAGGTATTAATTATTAAACCAAACAAAATCAAAATGTACAAAAAAATGCAGGGATGTGATTCTTTTTATTGAGTGATAGGCGGTGGGTTTAATCAATGTCATTATTAATAGATTTACTATTCTGTGCTTTCTTGTCATCTTCACGACCTGCTTCCTTTGGTGTTTTTACACATAGAAAATGCAGCATTCAGCACTTCATTAGTTGTTGCAAATAAATATTTCTTATTTTATTCAAATATTGTCTAATTGTTTCTTATTTACTATTAAACTATAGCAAACTAAACTCGCTAACGTACTTCTGGAAAGGCCCTTTGTGAAAGGATTCAGTTGTTCACTTTTCATTTGGAACATCCCTACAAATGGCGTCCCCTTCCTGATGTGGCCTTTGAGGGCACAAAAAAAGAATTTGCCCTTTATAGCTCACATCTCCGAAAATGAAGCAAATTGTCAAATAGACATGATCTTTATTAACAAACCGCATATGAAGTCTAAACAATACATTCTCACCTAAAAAAATAAATAAAAAATAAAAATCCATGACACAAAAACTTAATTATCTATACCAAGTTCTGTCATGAAACTCTGGATGGCACAGGCTAATGGGTCCTTAATGTAATTGATGATATTCTTAGTGCTAAAAACGACTTGTCACAAGCTGATTGGTTCATACTGCATATGCAGCCAATGAGTTTGCTGCTTTACATTTAAATGGCTGATTAGCATTTGCCTGAGCTTTGCAGTGCGCTTTCAGAGTTCCTGTGAAACCCTCGACCTTCCCCAGCTCCAAATGTATAGATCTGCAACAGGTTATTTTATATGCTATTTGTGCGGCAGCATGTCTTAAATATTCACAGGACCATATCTGCTTATGTATGGGCAGTAGCAAGTTCCTGTACTTGCTTGCAGTGGCAATAATCTACAAATACAGCAATAACCAACAGCAGCAGCAGCATAGCAGATCTATTCTGCCAAGACCAAATGCATTAACATTGTCATATCCACTACCATGCTAAAATCTTCCGAGAGTTCTCATGATAGAAATATAATTATATTGGATTTGGGTGTCCACCAAAAAATAAATAAATAAATAAATAAAAAAATAAAAAAAGGTGAAACGTTGGAATTCCAATATTACTTGAATATCACACTTCTCAGCAAATCAGATTTGAGGACCAGAAAGAACTTCTGTGCGTGTGTGTATATTATATACACATATGTAGAATACATGCTTTATAAGTACTAATAAACATGGAGCCAATGTTAATACTAGGCATTCAAATAAGCAACAAGTTAATAGTGAACATTGGTCCCTATACTAAAGTGTTATATAAAATATATGGAATACATTTATTATTATTATTATTAATTCTTTATGCAATATTGGGCTTTTTAAAATTTGATCATGAAGGTTAAAAAGACAACAAAACAATCTGATCAATGAAAACATGCTCCCACACACTGAATGTCTTGGAAGACTGAATTTGATGTTGCCTCACTGAGGCCCTTCTCTCTTCGGCCTGGCATTTGTGTGTGTTTTCTCATAAGCATAGGCAAACCGCTGAGCTCAGCAAATCAGCCTGATCAATACTAATGAAGTCTGATCAGTGAACACCCCTGCAGCTAAGACAACACAGACAAAGCCTCTAAATTGCTTATCTGTGTTTTTCTAGTGTAAATGATATTCAGTAACAAAATCCATGTGTTGATGTAACATGATTGTGAATGCACTGCAATAATTTATTTAAAGAAGGCAATTTCCCTGCAGCTTCTTTTCATTTTGAGACTTTTTGTTGGATGAAGACAGGAAAGTATTGGGGAGAGAGGGGCAATGTGATTGAATTTAATTCCAGGCTGGAGTTTAACATACCCATGTGAGCAACAAGGTCAGAAATGAATAATAATAATAATAATAATAATACAAAATAAAATACATTTATTTTATATAGCGCCTTTAAAAGTTGCTTTCTCAAGCACTTTACATAAAAACTTTACACAAAGGCAAAAACAACAATACAAAGACAATACACTGTATGTGTATATTATATAACAAAAGATAAATAGCAAAGAACACCACAATAGAAAACTAATCAAATAAAAGCAATCCTGAAAAATAAATAAATAAAAGTTTTAGGAGAAGTTTAAAAAAAAAAAAAAAATCTAAAGAATTTAGATCCCTATTGTCAGCTGGGAGAGAACTCCACAGTTTTGGAGTATTAAATGAAAAGGCCCGTTACCCCAGAGTGAAGCCATGTTTTGAGAACAGCTAAGAAGCCACACTGAGAAGATCGTGAATTGCAAGTTGGGGGGTAAGGTGTTAAAAGATTCACCAGATGCTGCAGAGCGAGATCATGCAGAGCCTTGTATGTTAGTATAAGGATTTTAAGATCTATATGATACCTAATAGTGAGCCAATGTAACATCTCCAAGATAGGGGTTATATAATCACCAACCCTAAAACCAGTTAGAATTCTAGCTGCTGAATTATGAAGGCATTGCAAATTTGTTAAGAAAGGATTTGGACACTACAACAATGGGAGTATTGCAGTAATCAACAAAAAACAAAAGTTAATCAATATTTCGGCAACAGTAAAGGGCAACATAGGCCTAATGTGTACAATATTGTTACGGGGCAAATAAGATGTGAGACATGCGGATCCATGTGCAAAGCTTTTATTGAAGACGTGCTTATAAACAGGGAGTCCGGGATGACATGCAACAGTTTGTGTAGTGTGAGTGTCAATTTAATGGAAGGGTGATCTCTGGTGTTGATCGAACGGAAGTCCATGGACAGGATTCGTGACAAATATGCCTAGTAAGAAAAAAAAAAAAAAAAAAAAAAAAAAAAAATGATACCAATATTTTTTTTTGTTTACTTTGTAGCTCTAAGGCAACACCATCAACTGATAGATCTATAGAAGCAGCATTAATCATTTGGTGAGGAGAGCCAAGGAGCATTACTTCAGTTTTAGATCTATTTGGACACAGAAAAATTGGTAGACATCCACAACTTAATCTCAGAAATACAATTGGAAAGATGAGAAACATTTACAAATTGACCAGGTTTAGAATGTATACAAATTTACATTAAGTGCATTAAGTGTTATAATTGAGCATTGTATAATGTCTCTGTTCAAGTTCTGCTAATTCACAAGACAACAGAGTTCTCGCTAGAGTTAAGGTATTAATTATTAAACCAAACAAAATCAAAATGTACAAAAAAATGCAGGGATGTGATTCTTTTTATTGAGTGATAGGCGGTGGGCTTTAATCAATGTCATTATTAATAGATTTACTATTCTGTGCTTTCTTGTCATCTTCACGACCTGCTTCCTTTGGTGTTTTTACACATAGAAAATGCAGCATTCAGCACTTCATTAGTTGTTGCAAATAAATATTTCTTATTTTATTCAAATATTGTCTAATTGTTTCTTATTTACTATTAAACTATAGCAAACTAAACTCGCTAACGTACTTCTGGAAGGGCCCTTTGTGAAGGGATTCAGTTGTTCACTTTCATTTGGAACATCCCTACAAATGGCGTCCCCTTCCTGATGTGGCCTTTGAGGGCACAAAAAAAGAATTTGCCCTTTATAGCTCACATCTCCGAAAATGAAGCAAATTGTCAAATAGACATGATCTTTATTAACAAACCGCATATGAAGTCTAAACAATACATTCTCACCTAAAAAAATAAATAAAAAATAAAAATCCATGACACAAAAACTTAATTATCTATACCAAGTTCTGTCATGAAACTCTGGATGGCACAGGCTAATGGGTCCTTAATGTAATTGATGATATTCTTAGTGCTAAACGACTTGTCACAAGCTGATTGGTTCATACTGCATATGCAGCCAATGAGTTTGCTGCTTTACATTTAAATGGCTGATTAGCATTTGCCTGAGCTTTGCAGTGCGCTTTCAGAGTTCCTGTGAAACCCTCGACCTTCCCCAGCTCCAAATGTATAGATCTGCAACAGGTTATTTTATATGCTATTTGTGCGGCAGCATGTCTTAAATATTCACAGGACCATATCTGCTTATGTATGGGCAGTAGCAAGTTCCTGTACTTGCTTGCAGTGGCAATAATCTACAAATACAGCAATAACCAACAGCAGCAGCAGCATAGCAGATCTATTCTGCCAAGACCAAATGCATTAACATTGTCATATCCACTACCATGCTAAAATCTTCCGAGAGTTCTCATGATAGAAATATAATTATATTGGATTTGGGTGTCCACCAAAAAACAACAAAGCAAACAAACAAAAACAACAAATAAAAAAAAGGTGAAACGTTGGAATTCCAATATTACTTGAATATCACACTTCTCAGCAAATCAGATTTGAGGACCAGAAAGAACTTCTGTGCGTGTGTGTATATTATATACACATATGTAGAATACATGCTTTATAAGTACTAATAAACATGGAGCCAATGTTAATACTAGGCATTCAAATAAGCAACAAGTTAATAGTGAACATTGGTCCCTATACTAAAGTGTTATATAAAATATATGGAATACATTTATTATTATTATTATTAATTCTTTATGCAATATTGGGCTTTTTAAAATTTGATCATGAAGGTTAAAAAGACAACAAAACAATCTGATCAATGAAAACATGCTCCCACACACTGAATGTCTTGGAAGACTGAATTTGATGTTGCCTCACTGAGGCCCTTCTCTCTTCGGCCTGGCATTTGTGTGTGTTTTCTCATAAGCATAGGCAAACCGCTGAGCTCAGCAAATCAGCCTGATCAATACTAATGAAGTCTGATCAGTGAACACCCTGCAGCTAAGACAACACAGACAAAGCCTCTAAATTGCTTATCTGTGTTTTCTAGTGTAAATTATATTCAGTAACAAAATCCATGTGTTGATGTAACATGATTGTGAATGCACTGCAATAATTATTTAAAGAAGGCAATTTCCCTGCAGCTTCTTTTCATTTTGAGACTTTTTGTTGGATGAAGACAGGAAAGTATTGGGGAGAGAGGGGCAATGTGATTGAATTTAATTCCAGGCTGGAGTTTAACATACCCATGTGAGCAACAAGGTCAGAAATGAATAATAATAATAATAATAATAATACAAAATAAAATACATTTATTTTATATAGCGCCTTTAAAAGTTGCTTACTCAAGCACTTTACATAAAAACTTTACACAAAGGCAAAAACAACAATACAAGACAATACACTGTATGTGTATATTATATAACAAAAGATAAATAGCAAAGAACACCACAATAGAAAACTAATCAAATAAAAGCAATCCTGAAAAATAAATAAATAAAAGTTTTAGGAGAAGTTTAAAAAAAAAAAAAAATCTAAAGAATTTAGATCCCTATTGTCAGCTGGGAGAGAACTCCACAGTTTTGGAGTATTAAATGAAAAGGCCCGTTACCCCCAGAGTGAAGCCATGTTTTGAGAACAGCTAAGAAGCCACACTGAGAAGATCGTGAATTGCAAGTTGGGGGGTAAGGTGTTAAAAGATTCACCAGATGCTGCAGAGCGAGATCATGCAGAGCCTTGTATGTTAGTATAAGGATTTTAAGATCTATATGATACCTAATAGTGAGCCAATGTAACATCTCCAAGATAGGGGTTATATAATCACCAACCCTAAAACCAGTTAGAATTCTAGCTGCTGAATTATGAAGGCATTGCAATTTGTTAAGAAAGGATTTGGACACTACAACAATGGGAGTATTGCAGTAATCAACAAAAAACAAAAGTTAATCAATATTTCGGCAACAGTAAAGGGCAACATAGGCCTAATGTGTACAATATTGTTACGGGGCAAATAAGATGTGAGACATGCGGATCCATGTGCAAAGCTTTTATTGAAGACGTGCTTATAAACAGGGAGTCCGGGATGACATGCAACAGTTTGTGTAGTGTGAGTGTCAATTTAATGGAAGGGTGATCTCTGGTGTTGATCGAACGGAAGTCCATGGACAGGATTCGTGACAAATATGCCTAGTAAGAAAAAAAAAAAAAAAAAAAAAAAAAAAAATGATACCAATATTTTTTTTTGTTTACTTTGTAGCTCTAAGGCAACACCATCAAACTGATAGATCTATAGAAGCAGCATTAATCATTTGGTGAGGAGAGCCAAGGAGCATTACTTACTTCAGTTTTAGATCTATTTGGACACAGAAAAATTGGTAGACATCCACAACTTAATCTCAGAAATACAATTGGAAAGATGAGAAACATTTACAAATTGACCAGGTTTAGAATGTATACAAATCTGGGAGAAATCTGTGCATGTATATATGCTAAAGAGCAAGGGACCAAGAACTGAGCCATGTGGGACACCAGTACAAACAGGACCCACCTCAGATCTGGAACCATCCATGAAAACAAATTGACTGAGATCCATAAAAATAAGACCTAAACCACTCCAAGGCAGTCCCAGATACACAAAAGACAGTTCCCAGTCAGTTAAGTAAAAGCATATGGTCAACAGTGTCAAACACTGAACTAAGACAGAGTAAGATAAGAATCAACAGAGAGCCAAAATCAGAAGCTAATAATAAATCAACGACTTGGCTGTTTAAGTGCTATGCAGTTTCCTAAACCCAGACTGAAGGGGCTCAAACAGATTATTAACCATTAAATGGTTGTGTACTTGAGACGTAACAACATCCTCTAAAATTTTATTTATAGTGAGTAAGTGACATACAGCCAAGTATGGTGACCCATACTCAGAATTACCCATAACTCAAATTAAGGTTTTGCTTTTTTTAATACAAGAGTAATACAAGAGTGACAGCAGCAGTTTTAAGTACTGTTGGCACAACACCAGTGGACAAGGAATCATTAGCCACGTTTCCACTGTCGGGCTTAAAGCGGGCGTGCTAGTGCGTGCCAGGGCCAGTCGCATTTCCACTGTCACTTCCGGGGCTTGATCGTGCCTCGTCGGGGCTTCCTCGGGGCCAATGGCCAGGGTTTTTTGGCCCGACGAAAACCGTGGGCCAAAGCGGGCCAGCTGGGGCTAGAGGAGAGGTTATGAACAAAGGTGGACTTTCTTCGCATCTGGAGAGTGTCAGCGCCGTTCATTTCAGAAAGATAACAGCTATAACATCAACATTAAAAACTTTTAAAAAATAAGCTGAGCTCAAAACTCACTTTCAGTCAGCAGCGAGTGTTTGAAATAACGCGATCCGATGTGGATTTTAATCACCATAAAAGGCAGGAATATTTATAAGCGATGTAAAAGACTGTGCACGCTAAACATTAACGTTACCATAATAAACATGGTAAATGCAACCACTTGGAGAAATCAGACGTCAGCTTCTTATTGTGTATTTATTTAGTAACATATTTTATCTGTCATAAGTCTCGTCTCGAGAGTTTAGCTCCGCGTAGCCTATCATAAAAACATAATAATGTTTTTTGTTTGGGAGCTTTTATAAAAATAGAGCTATTATCATTCATTCTAAATGTGACATATATAGGCTACTGTGGCTACAAATAAACAGAAAAAGCAGGCTATTTTCATAAGCGTTAAAAAAAAAAAATAACATAGAAATACATTTCTGTGTGATTAATTTTGAGTCCTGATAAATTGATTCATTATGCTCAATGTATCACTTATTCTACAGTAAAACATCGATGCTTTTGAATTTGAATATTTAACAAAGCATGCAAACAAAAGGCCGCTGTTATCATGTTCGTTTTGTGATCGTGCATGTTCCAGTGACTTATTTCTTAGTTTTCTGATAACTTCTCTTTGTTGGTGAAATGATGGGGTTGCGTGACGTTGTTCCTGAGAGGCGTGTAAAGGGCGGGTTTTAGTGAAGTGCAGTGGAGCTTCAGGCCTGACTGTGGAAACGCTGCGCTATTCTGGCCTCGGTGCTACTGGCCCGCGGCTATTAGCCCCGCCCGGCCCGTTTTAAGCCCTGGCTCGCACTGGCCCGACAGTGGAAATGGGGCTATTTATTATTGTGAGAACAGCAGGGTACAAGTAACCTTAACAAGATTTAAATAAAATAGAAGGCAAGGGATCAAGTGTGCAAGTTGAAGCTTTCACTTGAGATAAATGTGCACAAAGAAAGTCAGAATTAACCAAGACAAAAATTTGAAGAGGGTGTACCAGAAAAAAAAACTAGGTAAACTGACTAATTAATCATGTGACCTAGAAAAAGTAGGGATATCTATGCAAATGTGGTTATTTTTTGAACTGGAAAAAAAATAATAAAAAAAATTGAAAATCAATGCATATCTGACCTGATGCAGTTAGCGTATTACCACTGTCTTCCTTCAATAGACTGTTAATGATATGAAAGAACTGCCTAGGATTAGGCCTTGAACAGGTGGAACAGACCTTGAAAGATATGGTACCTCCAAGTACCATACAATGTATGACCTTTACAATGTGTAGGAACATAAAAAAAAAAAAAAAAAAAAAAAAATTGTGAAAGGTTAAAACAGTCCAACAGAGATAAAACGTCACTGGGCATAGCACAGTCTTTCTGATCAACATGTATGCTGAAATCACCAAGAATCAGAATTCTCCCAAATTTATGGTCAACAAATCAGCAAGCTCTTACATAAATTCTGCATTTGATTTTGGAGGTCTATAAATTGTAGAAATAGTAACAGCATGAGAAGCAGATACACCAAGTACAAGGCATTCGAAAGATGAAAACTTAGGCACAAACACAGTGCATAATTTGCATAGCATGTTATACAGTAAACCACAATAATACCTCCACCTCTACGAGAAGGCTGCAGAAGTGTGCAGAACTTGTGCCAAGTTTCAGTGAGAAACAGTAAATCCAGTTTATTGTTCATGATGATGGACAAATTAGAGTAAAAAATGTGGCTTACTTTTCTGCAGGTATTCTCCACTTCGACCTGTGAGGTCAATTCTCATGCGGAGTTTAGATCCAACCTTGATCAAACTCACCTGCCCAACTTTCTTGTAATCCTGAAGACCTTGATTAGCTTCTTCAGGTGTGTTTGATTAAAATTGGAGCTAAAATCTGCAGAAAAGTGGACCTCAAGGGCCAGAGTTGAGAACCCCTGCTTTACTTGGACTGTACAGCAGGGGTGCCCAAATTTGGTCCTGGAGGGCCGGTGTCCTGCACAGTTTAGATCCATCCCCAATTAGACACACCTGAACCAGCTAATCAAGCTCTTACTAGGCATACTAGAAACCTCCAGGCAGATTTGGTCAGGCAGGTTTGGTGAGGCAGGTTGGAGCTAAACTCAGCAGGACATCGGCCCTCCAGGTCCGAGTTTGGGCACCCCTGATTTACAGTATCACAATGTTCAGATTCTGAAAGTTCTGTTTATATGAACACTAAACTTTATTATCCATTTCACGTTTTCATTTACATGTGCGGTTACATGAGCAAGTATAACTTTGGGGAAGTCATGGCCTAATGGTTAGAGTGTTGGACTTGCAATCCAAGGGTTGTGAGTTTGAGTCTTGGGCCGGCAGGAATTGTAGGTGGGGGGAGTGAATGTACAGCGCTCCCTCCACCTTCAATACCACGACTGAGGTGCCCTTGAGCAAGGCACTGAACCCCCAACTGCTCCCCGGGCGCCGCAGCATAAATGGCTGTCCACTGCTCCGGGTGTGTGTTCACTGCTGTGTGTGTGCGCTTTGGATGGGTTAAAAGCAGAGCACAAATTCCAAGTATGGGTCACCATACTTGGCTGTATGTCACATCAATTTTCTCACTTTTTTTTATAATTGTCTTAAAAAAATAAAAAAATAAAAAACTGGCAAATATGTCAGAAGAGCTTTTATTAAGCAAATACTTATTCAGTCTCCACAACTGAACAGTTTGTAAGATGTAAATAAGCATGCATGTTTATATGACATAAAACATATGCAAACAGAGATCTTTTTATTAAAGCACCCTGGTAATCATGCACAAGGTATTTTTTATTCCGACTGAGAAGACAAAGATCAAGAATCAAAAAGTCATATTCAAGCATTCATATGCATTGACATGCTTTTTTTCCTATTGATTGAATTGTTTTAGTTTTTCACTGTTGCCAGTAAGTTACTGTCATAAAGATTTGCAGTAGCAGACTTTATTTGATTTACAGTAGCAAACTGTACCATTTACAGTAAATTACTTAAAAAATCCAAGTCATCAGTATACTACTGTAATTCATTTATTTCAATATAGATTTCATTTGATTTTATATTTTTTATATATTAATTTTATTTATATCCTTTTTTATTTTTATATTTAATTTTTTTTTATCATACTATATGTACTACTGACTCAATTAAAACAGACACAATAATTACAAAATATCAAATTCTTTATTTAAAACATTGAATGTATAACACTTAAAAATACAGTCTTCCAATGCTGGAACAGTTCATCTTCACCATTTCCCCTGTCTTAGTGTCACGAATCCTGTCCATGGACTTCTGTCCGCTTGCCACCAGAGGTCGCCCTCCCATTATATTGACTTTCACATTACACAGACTGTTGCATGTCACTCTGGACTACATTTCCCATCATCCATTGCACTGATTGCACACAGCTGTAACCAATCACACACACACTATATTACACCCACTCAGATCCTTCTCAAACTGTCGAGTATTGTTTGTGCTTATTGTTAGTCTGTAGTAGCAACGTTATGGAGCCATCGTGAGTTTGCTTAGTTTCTAGTCTTGGCCTGTTTAGTCTACTTGTGGTTTTGGATAACTTGCCTGTTTTTGGATTGCCCCTCTCAGATACTGTTTACTCCTCGCCTGGACCATCACCTGTGTTTCGGATTAACCCTTTGAATTACCTTGTTTGGACATTGTTTGCCGGAGATCAACCACGCCGGTTCACTGGACTACTCTTGTGTCTTACCCTCAATATACATGTTTGCCATTGTTTGACCCATGCCTGTTATGACCACATCTCTTAATAAAAGCATGCACATGGATCTGCTCGCTTCACATCTCTGTCAATCCGTAATACTTAGGACATTTCGCAGTGCATTATGTTGTATTCTCTGGATTTATCCTCACAAAGAACAACAAAAACATAATGTGAAAACAAATACATAGCCGTCTGCAAAACCCGTAAACACAGGTGCTGCTCCAAAATGTGGTCACAACTTTTGCTCACCATTCATTTTGTTATAAATTTGATCCCTGAAAAAAAGAAGTAGAAATTACACACTTTTTTAAAGGCAAATCCCATATAGAAACACACAATTTTTAATTCTGTACATTAATTCAATATGCTTTATGACAAAGTCGTTTGAAAGGACAGCACAGTTTACCTTGGTAAAGTTACCTCAATGTTAACGGGTAATTTGTTAACTGGTGTGCAAAAAAATCTGACAGAACACACACACAGACTACATACATATATTTTTCCCCTGGTTGCTGGTCTTATTCTCTCATAAGGTGCATCGATACACAGCGCGGATGTTCTCCGGAACTCTTCCCCTCTCGCAGGTTCATTCCCGGGCAAAACCCGTTGCCGCGCTGGTTCTTTGTCTTCCTTGGATGCGAGCGGCATGGCGCGATGCGACAAAAGACAATATAGAAACCCTTTATAATCTGCGATACTATCTATAATGGATGTGGACAGTAAAGTGATGCCCTGGTATATTTAGTGCTCACGCTGTTTCTGACACGAAGGGCAAACGTATTTGCCAATCATTACAAGAGATGTAATACGTCCAGTATAGTCAGTCCCAAGCTGTTACGGCATTGTAGACAAGGTGCAGGACAAATCCTGTCAATCCAAATGTAAGAAGTTAGGAAAAAATTACAACATCAATGGAATGGTGCCACAGAGGCTGTTACGGCAAATACAGTAGTATACAGCATTTTTAAAAAGTACAGTAAGTCACTGTACGTGGAATTTGACGTCACAGAAAATTCCCATGATACAAAAGGGATTACACTTACTTACTGTATATAGAATTTGCTGTTTTATACTGGGGGATATACAGTAAATAACTAGAAATTACAGAAATGTCTAACAGTGTACAGCAGCAGTGCAGATACAACCAGCAAGAAAAGCACTTATCGTACGGTACAACTGAGGTGCTATTTCCTTAAAGATATCAGAGGGAGACTGGGCACAATTTAATTACTGAGATTGTTGCCATTTCAAGGACTGTTTTCCCTTTTTTTCACAGCTGAGAATGAGATTAGAGCTAACGCCTCAGTAATATGAGAGAATCGTGATTAATTTCTCGAAGGAATGTGCCTCTAAATCAGTAAACTTTCACTATTAGCAATTTAAATCAGAGCTGCTTTTGCAGCAACGAGTATTCACCTGACAAGCATCATCACACTTTATTAACAGCTCAGTCAGTGCTGCATGTCGGGGCTCTCATTTCCAACTCTCTCACACACACATCATCATAGACTGACAACTGTTATGAATCCATTGACAAATCCACAATGTGTTTTTGGCCACCACATACAGTGTAGACAGGCAGACCACTCCCGTTCCACTCTGCTTTAATACATTATAACTACTTTCAATAACTCCTCCACAGCTAAAAACAATATTTACAAAACATTGGGGCTCATTCATGAAACTTGCGTAAATATATGAGTAATTTGCACGTAAAACAGACCTTCCCAAAAATTCTCCTCTGGATTCACAAACTCTTCATAAATGTCTGATTTGATAGTTAAACATGTATGTTAATGAATTCTAATCATTCGTAAATAGGGCGCACGTGCACGCTCATTCACAATTAGTATAATAAAACAAGTATAATCAATAAATATTCAATAATGTGAGACCACCAAAGTGTTTTTAGCCAGCTGAAAAAGTGTCAGGCCCTCTTCTTAAAACCAGGGCTCTGAACCGGTTCAAGGAACGAAAATAAAATCCGGAAATGAATGAAATTTTGACAGGAACAGAACCAGAAACGAAATCAAATTTTATAGTTCTGAACAGAATCAAAAATTTTAAATGGCCATTAACCGGTTAATAACGTTATTTTATCATTCCATTTAATATTTAATATTTGCTGTCAACCAATCATGAATTCCAGTAGTACGGCCTATGCAAATGTGACGCTGAAGCCAACAAGTGAAATGTCCGCTCAGCTGTGAACTCATCATAGGTAAGTCGCAATGTCAATGCACCGCCCTTAGAGTTTATCTGAGGATAGTGTAAGATGAATTCAACAGATCACATGCACCTGCAGCACTTCTGTGAATGGAGAGAACAGAAAAAACTATAGGCTTAGCCAAAAAAAAAATAAAATAATAAAAAACAAAAAAAATACACCAAAAAAATAATAACAAAATAACAAAAAAAAAGAAAAAAAAAATTTGCTAAATTACAGTTCATTATGACACATTCCAAGGTTTTCGGAAAGAGAAATGAAACAGCAGAGAGTAGTTTTCTTTATTTTGCAAAAGCTTTACAGTTTGAATTATTTTGTAAAAACTTGACAGCTTTGAATAATGTCTTGCTTCTGTATAACCAGCAGCCTTGCTATGACCATCACGCCGATGCCTTACGCGCACACACAACATAAATTTGCTACATTGAAGCCTGTTCATTATCAAAATATAATGGTGTTAAATAAACAACTAAAATAGTTACACTGCGCCGTTGTACAATATTTGTTGCGTTCAGCGTGACCGCGCCTCACTGTGCTGATAAAGCCGATGTGAAGGATGATGTTTTATGTCGATGAAAGTACAAACACTATATAATAAATAATAGTTTAGCATCCAGATACATTGGGAATATGGTAACATTTGGATTTGTGCCGAACGAGAGAGGTAGGGATCAGCTTCATCTTAAATTAATTTGTTTTATAGCCTAAACTTTAAATTATTTGTTTTGGTGGGAAACTAATAACTGTTTTTATAATGTTTGTTAACATTTTGCTTTAGCCTACAGGCATTTTAGCCTCCATTATTTTGGAAAGAATTAGGGTTAATAAAATGCAACGTGAGATGCAACTTATGGAGGGTTTTTTTCACTCTCAAAACGCAATCTTTTTTTTTTTTTTTTACAATGCAGCAAACATTTTTAAATATCTTAAAAATACTTTAATGTCTTTAAAGTGTTGATGGATTTATTTATTTTTTTAGCCTACATTTGGCCAAAATCTAGAAAAGATGATGCTGTATTGGCTGTGACTAAGCACAGCGGGTTATTGGCTAACGCTACCTGATCTCTCTTTTTTACTTTTCTTTTTGAGTAAAGAAAATGCTGTACTTTATTATTATTATTATTATTATTATTATTACTATTAGGCAAATTATAGGCAAAGAAAATTGTTTTCAAAAAATAACGTTATTAACCGGTATTTCTTCCACCCGAACCGGTTTCGGAGGGTAATAATATCAGAGGAACGCAGGAAAAGAAACGTTAAAATATCGATTCTGTTCGGAGTGAACCGGTTGAATTTTTCTTTTGTTTTCAAGCCCTGCTTAAAACGACCGGCTGGTGGCGCTTTAGAACACTTTGGTGGCACAGCGTTTTTCCACTGAGACACTTTAGTTGCTTTGGTATGGAATATTAACTGTGGCAACATATTAGCCAACTAGTATATAATTTTTTAAGAATTTTACTAAATAAAATAAAGCAGTAACCAGTAAATGACTTCTCAACCACTGTAGGCAGTCGTTGTACAAGTAGGATGTTCACGTATTTGTCCCACCCCTCCTCTATTTACAACTGGGTAAATAGTGATAGTGACGAGCGCTGCCTTTTACAATTATCAACTAAGCTGCAAAATAAATAAATTAATTAATTAAATAAATAAATAAAAATAAAATAAAAAAGAGGCCAAGGTTAAATGTACTTGTAATTATTATGGCAGTGCATTAAAATTCAGTGTCATCACTTTGCCAAAAAGAACACAACGTTGTACGCACCATTTACACGTGATAGGGAGCAGGTGTACATTTCTTTCACATCAACTAACATTTTGAAAATACGAACATTTTCATGAATTTGAACATTTATGTCAGAACGGCTTTACGAACAATTTACACAAAAATTTGTTCTGCTCGTGTTTCATGAATGAGGCCAAATAAGTATTTTTACAGCTCTTCCCTGTAATTATTATTATTATTTTATTTTTTTCTTAAAAGAATAGTTCATCCAAAAATAAAAACTCTGCTGTTATTTAATCACTCAAACACCATATATGTTATGTTTTGCTAAATAAAAAATATGGCAATAGTGTAAAAAAAAAAAATCTCAATTCAAAGGGAAAGCAAGATTATTTGCTTGCCCCATTGGCAGATTTATTTATTTTTTTTTTTCCAGAAAACAAGACTTCATATCTTAAGTCATTCTGATTCTCAAGCAGAATATATTAAGGGTTTTTTTTTTTTTTGCAGTGCGAATATACATGTGTAATTTAACTTTTTTTTTTCCCACTTGCCAACTTAAATCTAACCCCTTTCCTGCACTGTTGAATCAGCGTTTTGAGTGTCAGCTGGAACAGTGGCAGCACTCTATTCAAAGGCTGTGAGGGGGAAGCGCTCAGGATGACAAAAGCAAAAAATCTAGATTAATGACAGGAATCAAGCTGTGGTGTCATCCGCGAGAGGGCACATCAATCTCAAATCAGATTACTCAAGATTAATGACGGCAAAGAAAAACATCTTGATAATGAACTTTATAATGATGGATGGTGCCCCGAGTTAATGTTAGAAAGCCTGAAGTGCGGTTTCCTGGCCCAGGCACAGAGAGTGGCTAATCAAAGTGAAAGAGATGTTCAGAAATTGCATCATATTCAAAGATCGACATACTTCCAAGTCTGAGAGCAAGTTGTGTGACTCACTGTCTCCAGGGACACTGATCAAAGCCAGACATTTGGCTTAAATTATTTACTGTAGTTCAGTTCAGAGGAGTATGACTAGCTCTTATGACGCATAATCACTGACAGTCAGTCATTGTTGTGCTCTGCATTGTCAGCATGGCTGAGTGTTTGACATTCACAAAAAGTTTTAAAGTTTCTGTGAGGTTTGATCTTTGTTAGCATATTTGAACATTAAAGGATTAGTTCACCCACCATGAAGTTCCAAACCCCTTATGACCATCTTTCTTCTGTTGAACACATTGTGGATCATTTTTGAAGTCTGTACTGGTCACACTTTTGCATGACACTGCAATGAATGTGGACTGAAGCTTTCAAGCTTCAAAAGAATGCACAAACAAAATAAACATATAAGCAATGTATGCATCTCATGCACTTTATCCCAAGTGATACAATCCACCTAATAACATAAGAATAGGCTCAGCCATTTTTACCTTGAATGTGCAATGCCATTTCTCATTATTTTTAGCAGTTCAAAAACAGACTGTTATGCTGCTTGATATTGAAAACCTGTTTATTTATTTGTTTCTTTCCTTTAGTTTTACAAGTAGCAAACTTTATTTTTCTAGTTTGTCACAAGTATATTTGGAAATTAAATGCATGACGATGAAGATAAAGTGTCAACTGACTTTAATAATCCACAAAGCAGAATTCACAAAGAGGACCAGTCAAACACAACTCTATATTAACTTAAGACCCTGACACTAAATTCAAACTGAACACACACACACACACACACACACACACACCTGAACATAATGATGAAATCAAATGAATAACCATGACAATTTAAAGGAAGTGGGAAACTACAAGTTTATGATTGTATAACAGTTACCTATAGCAGCTAATGTCTCAAAAAGGGATGTATGCACGTTCTATATATATATATATATATATATATATATATATATATATATATATATATATATATATATACAGTGTGTGTATATATATATATATATGTATATATATAATCATATTATCTGTCATGGATGGATGGATGGATGGATGGATGGATGGATGGATGCATGGATGTATGAAGTCTCTTTCAAAGCCAATCAGTTTTGAAAGTTTTAGTATAGTGCTGTCAAACAGTTATAGATTGCAAATTGCAATTAATTGCATCCAAATTTGTTTACATAATATATGCGTCATGTTTCACTTGGAGCAAGGGAATGAGGAAACGTGGAGATTTCACAAAACGTGAGTCTTTAATGCTCCAACAGGAGACATGGAACACAAGGATGACATTGTCCCGACGAATACAAACTAAACAGACTGGGACTTTTAAACACAGTGCAATTGGGGGAACACAGGTGCATGGAATCAGTCAATTAACTAGGATATGGAAGACATGGGGTGGGGAAAACACAACAAATCCAGTCCATAATCCTGACAGTATGTACGTGTACTGTGTATTTTTATTATGTAGGCTATATATAAATACACATGCATGTATATATTTCAGCAAAGATTTTGTTTTATATATATAAAATATTACTATTTATTTATAGTATAACTTAACTTAGTGTTGAGCAAGTTACTCTGAAAATGTAGTCAAATTACTGTTTACTGATTAATCCTTTTAAAAGTAATCATGTTACTGTTCTGATCACTTTATTTCAAAAGTAATTAGTAATTAGTTACATTACTAGTTACATTATTTTTTTTCTCTATGAAATTTATGAAATCCCAGCATACACTCTCCCGATAAATATGTGTTATTAAAGTGTCAGCATTCACAGAACACTGTTATTTTTAACTAAAGCAAGCGGCTGCTGCGTGCATGGTTTGGGATGGCATGCCAGCAAAGAGCGCTGCATTTATAGGGGAAGTCGTGGCCTAACAGTTAGAGTGTTGGACTTGCAATCCAAGGGTCGGGCCGGCAGGAATTGTAGGTGGGGGAGTGAATGTACAGCGCTCTCTCTACCTTCAATACCACGACTGAGGTGCCCTTGAGCAAGGCACTGAACCCCCAACTGCTCCCCGGGTGCTGCAGGATAAATGGCTGCCCACTTCTGTGTGTGTGTGTGTGTGTGTGTGTGTGTGTGTGTGTGTGTGTGTGTGTGTGTGTGTGTGTGTGTGTGTGTGTGTGTGTGTGTGTGTGTGTGTGTGTGCGTGTACCTACTTATGTCACTTTTGGGGACATTCACCAGGATACACACCAGTAAACTGAGGACCACCTTGACAATTTAGGACTTTTTTTTATGTCCTCATTTGTTTGACTATATAATAGCATTTAGCATGCACTAAAATGGTGTCTGGCCTTAAAATCTCATTTGTCCCAAAAATGCACTTTTAAGTGATTAAGTGTGTATAGTGTGTATGCCCCCCCACTGATTTGTGTATAATGCAGCGCCCTCTAGGAGGAACTGCACTTCCGGAAAGATACACACTTTTGGAGATTCTGACCAATCAGAGGCCAGGGAGAATCAGGGCTCTATGGCGCTCCTATGGGCCATTGTAGGAATTGCACCTTTTGAATCGTTTATAAATTTGACCAATCACGAAGTCCATTACGTCATCATTATTAGACTGCGGAAGTTGTACATGAACGAATAAACAGATAATACAGTTGTTTAAAACAAGTTTACAGTATTTCGTTTTTAAATAAAGACTGCCTAACCTACATTGAGTAGCAGGTGCTCTCGTGACGTGTTTTTCCGACTTTGAAATCGTAAACTCGCAGTTTTGCTCGCGCGCGTCAGTCTCTGTGTAACGGCAGCGCGTGCAGCCCCTCCCCCGCCTTATCTCACGCGAAGAGCCCGGATGCAGTTATGAAGCAGCGGAGCGCGAGAGCGGATTGAACGCATACAATAAAGCGCTGTGTCCGCGCGATATTATACAGTCCTAAACCAATCAGTCTGCATGAAGACGAATACAGACGATTACTAATGAGCAGTTTGATGCGGGGGCAGACGGGTTCAAAAGTGTGAACTTTTTGCCATTAAAGACTGTAATGAATCCTTTGTCCATAAATACTCCCCAGTGAAAGAAAAAAATTATCTAGGTGTGCTAATACTAAGGATCAGAAAGAAGATGTCATCGTAATTACCAATGCCTTAATTGAAAACA